>NC_072479.1:79557500-79857500 GCF_027574615.1 Eptesicus fuscus
CTTACATGATTACTAGAGGCCTGGTGCATGAAATTTGTGCATGGGGGGCGAGGGGGGGTGGAGTCCCTCAGCCTGGCCTGCACCCTCCCCAATCCGGGACCCCTTGGGGGATGTCTAACTGCTGGTCTGCCCTGCAGGATCGGGCCTAAACCGGCAGTCGGATATCCCTCTCGCAATCTGGGACCACTGGCTCCTAATGACTTGTCTGCCTGGCTGATCACCCCTAACTGCCTCTGCCTACTGGCCTGATGCCCCTAACTGCCCTCCCCTGCCAGCCTGATTGCCCCTAACTGCTTCTGCCTCGGCCCCCACCATTGTGACTTTGTCCGGAAGGATGTCTGGAAGATGTCCTGTTAATTAGCATATTACCCTTTTATTAGTATAGATACTTTGATTTTACTTATAGACAAGCTTAGGAAGACAATACATAAAGCAAGTGGTTTATTGAAAGAGATTTTGTGTTTGGATACATTAAACATTACATAAAAAGCTCTTTCTAAGCAAGCTTATCTACATGCTTGACTTCTCATCCTTCTGGGGATGATTTCCAAATTGAGGTTTCTAGCTCAGATTTCTCCCTTGAACAACCAGCAGACCTGTAAATTCAGCCATCTCAAGCACACCTCAAAGCCAACATACCCCCATCTGAACTACCGTGTCCTTTTATAATCTGTCAGTCACCCAGGGTGTTCCATCTTAGTGAATGTTTCTAGTATGTACTTAGTTACATAAAACATAAATTAAGTAGTAATCCTTGACACCCCTCTTTTTCATTGTCCCTCCCAATTCAAACTTGTCTTTTCTATTTTTTTTACTCCGATTCTGTTAATTTCATACCTCACCACTACCACCTTCTCGGGTTGACTGCTGTTCTCTGACACCTGGATGGCTCTCATAGCTTCCTAGAGAATCTTCTCTTATTTATTTTTGCTTCCCTCACCCAATCCATACTTCACAAACATGTTCTCCCATTTATAATCATTTCTGCCTTCCCATTGGTTCTTAAATAAAAAACAAGTTGCTTAATATGGTCCTGTTTAGAGCTCTTTAACATGGTTTTTCTGGTCTTATTTTAACACTAGAGGCCTGGTGCACGAAATTTGTGCACTGGGGGGCAGGGGTCCCTCAGCCAAGCTTGCCCCCTCTCACAGACTGGGAGCCCTCAGGAGATGTTCTACTGACGGGGAGTGGGCCTAAGCCGCAGCCTGGCCTTCCTCTGTGGGAGGTGACTGGGATGATTAGGGGAAGGCGCCAGCCCCATCACCCCGCTGCTGCTGCCACTGTCACAGCCGCCAAGGTGTTTTCATCAACACGGACTCCAGTCCCTTCACCATGAAAAAATGACAACTTTCTTTAGGCACTTTCAAGACGTGTCTTTCATAGGATATGACATTTCTTTTCTTTCTTTTTTTTTTTATCCTCACCTGAGGATATGTTTCCATTGATTTTTAGAGAGCTTGGAAGAGAGAGGGAAAGACAGAGAGAAACATCAATGTGAGAGGAACACTTCCATTGGTTGCCTCCTGCATGAGATCTGACCTGGGCCCTGGCCAGGGAGGAGCCTGCAACCTAGGTACATGCTCTTGATCAGAATCAAACCCAGACCCTGCGATTGCAGGCCGAGACTCTATCCACTGAGCCAAACTGGCTAGGGCAGGATATAACATTTCTTAGTCCCTCCAGCAGCAGACCTTAGTTTTTCCTCCAGGAGTGTGGTAGAAAAACCCTAGATCACCTTCTTGGATTCTTATTACTCAAGTTACCAAGAACACTGTGAGAGGCAGCTTACAGGGAGCTTAGCCAATGAGCCTTCAGAAAAGGTGTTTCCGCCCTAACCAGTTTGGCTCAGTGGATAGAGCGTCGGCCTGCGGACTGAAGGGTCCCAGGTTTTATTCCAGTCAAGGGCACGTACCTTGGTTGCAGGCACATCCCCAGTAGGAGGTGTGCAGGAGGCAGCTGATCGATGTTTCTCTCTCATCAATGTTTCTAGCTCTCTATCCCTCTCCATTCCTCTCTGTGAAAATTCAATAAAATATATTTAAAAAAATAATAAAAAAGAGAAAAGGTGTTTCCTCTGCAGCTCATGCACAGAGGAACCCCTGCGTTGTGTCTGCAGGGCTTCTGTCCACTGGGCTGGGGGCATGCCCCAAGCCACACTGCAGGGGGCTTCTGGGGGCATGCCCCCAGCCCAGCGGCCCCGCTTTCTGTCAGCTGGGCTTCTGTCTGCTGGGCTGGGGGTGTGTCCCAAGCTGTGGTGGCTCTGAGCAGCCCCTGGCCCAACGTCTGTCTGTCTGCTTGGTGCGTCCCAAGCCATGCAGCAGCAGCTCAGAGCTCACCCCTGCCCAGCACCTGCTGGGTTTCTGTCTGCTGGGCTGGGGGCGTGTCCCAAGCAGTGCTGTGGTGGCTCAGAGCACATCCCTGGCCCAGCAGCCCAGGGTTCTGTCTGCAGCCCTTCCTCCCTCTGAGGCCTGGGACTGGGATGCTAGCATTGTCACCATGGTGATGATGCCAGCGTCCCGCCCTGGCGCTATGGGCGCCGCCATCTTTGTAGCGGAGTGATGGTTAATTTGCATATTACTCTTTTATTAGATAAGATGCTAGTCATCTTATATCATACACTCCTTTCCTGGCCTTCAGGCATACTGGCTCTCTTAAATTCAGGTTCTGTCCCAGGACTTTTTCCTAGATTCTTTCTTCCCAGAAAACTCTTCTCTTATTCTTCCCTTTCACCAATTCATTCATGCTCATCTTTGGATCTGAGCTCAAACAAACTTTCTCAGGAAGGCTTTTCCCACTTTGAAGAAAAGGTTTTGTTCCTTTATTATATAGAACCATATATCTTTCATTCAGAGCTGTTGTAACAGCTGCTAAATTTATAATTTGGTAATAGCTTATTTCTCCCCACCTCTAGTAGATTGCAACTTCATGAAGGTGGGTCTAGGTTTTTGTTTTGTTTTTAATATTTTTTAAATTTATTTCAGAAAGAGGAAGGAAGAGAAAGGGTTAGAAACATCAATGATGAGAGAGAATCATTGATTGGATGCCTCCTGCACGCCCCCTACTGGGGGTGGAGACTGAAATCTGGGCATGTGTTCTGACCAGGAATTGAACCCTGACCTCCTGGTTCAGGGACCTAAGCTCAACCATTGACCCACACCAGCCGGGAAAGACTTTTGTTTTTGCTTAACATGCTAGTTTGAGGGCCTAATGAAGTGCCTAACATGAGTAGGCTATCAATAAATATCTGTGGAGTAGATGAATGGACAGATTGGGTTTCAATTTCTTTATCTGTAAAATAAGGATCAGTAATATGGGGAAATTGTAGATGTTGGTAATAATATTAAAGAGATTGCTTGTAGGTTAAATCATATATTGTAAAAGTGCTTTGTAAATTGTAAGTCATTTTTCAATTGTGATTTGTTATTAAAATGCTAACACTTATCACATGAATTTTGACAAGTGAATTGAAGTTATTTAAGCTTTATAGAAATTAAATCATTCCCATAAATTTATTTTATTTACAATTTGGCATTGAAAAAATCCAAACTTAAAAATATAGTTATGATGAAGACAATGATATGATAAAGATGATTGGTAGCATTTATCATTTATTGAATGTACATAAGTACTTATCCTATAAGGTGTATAACGCTATTACCTCATTTTATAAGGAAACTTGCCAAAGGTTATTCGAGAAATAAGTGGCCGAGCAAGATGTTTGATTTCAATGTTTATGTTGTCAACTGTAAAATTTGGAAGCCATTCCAAAGGTGCACAAAGGCAAGATGCATATCTTTGAGTTTATGTGTTTCCTCATTCCTCATACTTAGTTTATTACCTTGGCACTTCCTTCAGGGAGAATATTGAAACTTCCACATTTTTCTCTTCCACAGCCATATTTACCTATAATTGTATTCATATTTTTTATCCCCTCCCACCTGAGAGGAAGAAGTTTCTTGTTTTCCTTGGGTAAAATTCCCATTTGCACTGTTGTTCCAAGCTACTGGCTGTTGGCATCATCTCACTCCTCTGTTTTCTTATCTTCCCTTCATACATCCATCTTCAAGCATGTTTACAAGCTCTTTTATTTAAACAAGCACACAAACCCCAAACCTCAAAATCTTTTTCTGACCTCCTCCAATTTTACCAACCTTGTCTTTACCATAAGTACAATTCTCTTCTAACATGATATTAAATGGCTCACTATTCTCTGAACCTCCTTAACTGTTCTCATGCTATTTATTTTTTGCCTGGAATGCCATTTTCTCTCTTCCCTACTCAGAAAATTCCTATGACTCTTTCAAGGTAGAATTCAATTCCTTTATGAAGCTCTTTTTACTTTCTCTGAAAGAATTTGCTTTCCTTTGGTCCAATTTAGCACTTAATACTTTGATTATAGTATAAAATATATAGTATAGTGATTTTTAGCTTAAGCCTTATCTCTAAATTTTATGTTTTTTAGAGACAGTTACTATGACTTATGCTTCTGTCCCTTTGATTCATTGCACTCCACTTTCCATGTACATATATTTTTGCTCAATAAATAAATGGAAGAGATACATGTCATCAATCACTTCATTATTTAGTCAAATGTGGAAGTTATAACTGTTTTCCTTTTCCATACCCCATTCTGCCTATTTACAATGCTGGTAAAGAGTGTCTTTGCATAAATGAATCTTCACAGTAAAGAATACAGTGGTTTGGGCAAACATTTTTGTGAAACATTTCTCCAAGGGAACTGATTTTGGAATCTAGGCAGTGCCTGTTCAGTATCGCTCTTCTTCTTGCAAAACAATAATTTTACATCATGTGGGATGACAAGTTCTGGTACCTTGTCAAATTTTTATTTAAGCTTCTGATGTAATCCTCTGATGCCAGTTTGGAGTCGCTATTTTTAAACGAATCTTTCCTTGAACTGCCTTTTAATTCCTTGGGTAATTTCTGCTTGTTATTAACAGTTGAATAGTTGTGCCTGTGCATCAGAGTTCAAGAAAATAGCAAGCCTCTGCCAAGAACCACAGACCTGAGCCTTTGGTCTCTGTCATTCTGACAGCACTGCCACCTCTAATGGAAGTCTCAGTACCGGGAACATATTGCTGGCACTCTCTAGTGGAGATATTAACACCCTATGGCCCACACTAGGTAAATTAAACCTCAATATGGCTCTTGCTAAAAATAAACTTAAAGGAGGTGGTGCATCTTCAGAGAGAACTAAGTAAACAGCAATATTAAAAATTTTCCAAGCTAAAAATGGAGCACATAAGTTCTCAAGAGGTTAAACCATTGAAATGATAGATTGTTCAAAGGAGAAAAAAAGACAGCTCTCTGAAGAACTCACTCTGACAACTCACTTAACAAGCACATTCTGTTTGTTCTCAGAAAAGTTAGGTTTTGATTTTGGAGAAGTTGAAAGGTTCATTTCTGGAAACAGCTTGTTCTCAAGGTTTTTCATAGCTCAGTTAAACTAAGAGTGGGAGTCACAGGATGAATACAATGGAAATACTCCAACCTTTTCAGTGACCTTCTTTGGTACATAATAAGAAACTGTCTAATGTGCAAATAAATCAAATTTCTACTAAGTTCACTGAATGACACTTAATAAGTGGCACTCTACTTTGAAACCAGTCCCTATAACCTCTAAAATCTGATTATCTAGGAAAAAGAAAAAAAAAAAAAAGAATTACACAGTGAAGTAGAAACATGCAAGCATGAAAAGATAGTTAAGTACTGATATTTACTATGATAAAACTACTTTAGGATAGTTTTATTTACATATTTCATATGTAAATAGCTTAGCATATTTATGTAGGAAGGCTGTAAGCATAGTGGTTAAGATTACAAACTCTAATCTCTGGATTTAACTCTAGCTCCTCAACTTACTAGTGTCACATTGGGCAACTTAACCCCTGTGAGTCTGTTTCCCATAGGTAAAATTGAGATGACAGTGTTTGTCTCATAGGGTTATTGTGGATATTAAAATGAGGTAGTACCAAGGGGCACTAAGTAAACATTCAATTTTTATACTTAAAATGGTGAGTGAAATAGATTTTCAAAGTTGGTTTAGGTAGAGAAGGCTCGCTATAAGCAGAATTATGCTTTGTTATCAGGAATCAGAGAATATTTAAGTCCATCCAGAGAATGTTCTTATTTTATAAGCAAGAAAATTGAGTATTATAGGCTTCATTCTGATAAAGACATTTTCTTATGAAATATTCCATGAACTTTACAAAAATATTAGTTGACACATTCAATGTTTTAAAATAGACCAGGTTACATCTTAATCAAACAGGAATAAATTGCAAAAACAAACAAACCCAGTTGATGCTTTAGAAACTTTAAAAAGTTGTTCCATAAGAGAATTGTGCTTTAGAGATATAAGGATTCATTGTTTTTACCTTTACGGTTAATTTTTAAAAATTTTAATAGGTTTGTTGAGATATAATTCAAATGCCACACAATCCACTCAAAGTGTACAATGCAATGGTTTTGAGCATGTTCCCTGAGTTGTGCAACCATAACCACAAAAATAAACCTCATATCCATTAGTAACCATTTCCCATTTCTCCCCAACCTCCCTTAGCAGTACACAACCACTAACCTCTCTGTCTCTATGGATTTGTATTTTCAGGACATTTCTTACAAATGGAATCATAAAATATATGGTCTTTTGTAATTTGCTTCTTTCACTTAGCATGATGTTTTCAAAGTTCATTAATGTTGTAACATATATTAATATTCATTCTTTCTATTATCAAATAATATTCCATTGTGTGAAGTGCCACATTTTATTTATCCATTCATTAATTGATGTCCGTATGTGTTGTTTCTACCTTTTTAGCTATTATAAATAATGCTGCTCTAAACATGAGTGTTTGAATTGAAATAACTTTTATTTATCATGGGTATATACCTAAGTGTGGAATTGTTGGGTCATTATGGTAACACAATGTTTAATATTTAAAGAACTGACATGTTGGTTTCATTTTACATTTCTACCAGTAACATATGAGATTTTAAATTTCTCCACAACACTTACTTGTCTTTTTTATTATAATCATTTTATTGATGTGAAGTTGTAACTCATTGTGGTTTTAATTTGCATTTTTCTAGTGGTTAGTTATGTCATGTATCATTTCATGTATTTATTGGACATGTACATTTTATTTGGGGAAATAACTATTTAGATCCCTTGACAATCTAAAAATTGAGTTATTTACCTTTTTGTTGTTGAGTTGCAAGAGTATTTATATATTCTGGATAAAATTCCATTTTCACATATATGATTTGCCTAAATTTTTTCTTATTCTGTGAATTGTTGCCTTTGCATTTTGAAGCAACTTTCTATTAGCCAATCAGATCAGGAATGATAAAATAATAATTGTGTTAATATTCTGTCTTAATTGAACAAAAACTAGAACTTAGTAAAAAAATTACAGATCTTGGTTATTATATATCTAAATCAGGAAAATAAGTTAAGAGTAAGATAGAAACGAGTCTATCTTGTACAGAAGGGTCTTAAAATACAAGCACAAACTGTGAATGATCCCAATGAAACCAGTTAATTATTTTTTTAAAATATATATTTTATTGATTTTTTACAGAGAAGAAGGGAGAGGGATAGAGAGTTAAAAACATCGATGAGAGAGAAACATCGATCAGCTGCATCCAGCACACCCCCTACTGGGGATGTGCCCGCAACCAAGGTACATGCCCTTGACGGGGAATCGAACCTGGGACCCTTCAGTCCGCAGGCCAATGCTCTATCCACTAAGCCAAACCCGTTAGGGCAAAACCAGTTAATTATTAATTGACTAGAGGCCCAGTGCACGGCGGAGGCTTCTGAAAGGCCTGGTGCTGGAGCAGACAGGCACCCAGCTCCCCCACTTTTGATGGTCCACGGCCGCTGAGGGGGGCTACCCTGCTGTTGAGAGGCGCAGGGGGCAGAATTCCCGCCCCCTGTGCCTCTCAACAGCCGCTGAGGGGGGCTGCTGAGGACACCTGGCTACCCTGCGGTTGAGAGGCACAGCTGGGTGGCCATGGCAGGCCCCCTCAGCGGCCGCGGATCTGGCCGTTGAGAGGCCCGCTCCCTGCGCCTCTCAACAGCAGGGTAGCCCCCCTCAGCGGCAGCGGATCCATGCCTCTCAATGGCCGGATAGGCCACGCCGAGTCCCGCCCCACAGCCTCCCGCCACCCAATCGTGGGCCTAGAGGAGTGATGGTAATTTACATGTTACTCTATTATTAGATAGGATGTTCTTATCATATCATTCTCTTATTCATTCAACTGTATAAGGTAATTTATGTCATAAAGAAAATGGTGATTCCCTCAAATAACATAACTTAAATGTTTAAATAAGGCACAAATAATCATAACGTATTTTAAAAAGTGATTGATTAAATATTGAATAATTACTATATCCCAGGTATTATTAAGCTTTTGGGAAATAGAAACACTAAGATGATCTATTTTGCCTTCAGTAGTTTTTATTAGTAGTTTAATGTAGAAAAAATTACATGTTTCACATTTTTCTTGTGAACACATTGCAATAAAATGTAATTATAAAGTATTAGAGCACTGTAGTAGGCAGAAGTGGTCAATTCCAGGACCTACGGAGAAGCATTATAATAACGGAAAAGCTCCAAGCTCAACTAACAAAGAAGTTCTCCCCTTCCTTCCTTTCCACCTTCCTTCCTTCCTCTATCTATTGATTATCTATCAATTATCTACCATCTATCTGTCATTTATCAAGGAAGAGTGGGCATCTGGGATCACATTCATTAATTAAAGAAACCATAAAACAGAAAAATCTTCCATGTGAGACGTACCAAAAAATGTAGGATTCTAAGAAAATTTGTAAACTTTGAGCTTGAAGATTGAGAGAAACCTAGTAACTCATAAATAACAGGAAAATAAAACTATTTTCCACCCCACAAGTTTTATAAATGACACTGATTTAAAATAAATCTAAATACATCAGTTGGAAAGTCGTTTGTGTCACTCTCTGTCCCACCTTTGTCCTTCTGTCAGGACCTTCAGAGAGAATTCAGAAGAGAACTGGGCTCTGCGATTCTTCTCTGACTCTAGAGTCTGCAGACTTTCTTCATGGCATTGGTGAGCTGATGTAATCATGATATCATCAGGACAGATTTAAAATATTTCTTCTTGGCTTTGAATATAAAATAGAAGCCAAGGAAGAGCTGTTTCCCCAAACAAGAGCCAGGTAACACACTTGTTCCCACATGCTTTTCCTTAACTAGTAGAAGACATCATTACCCACCCTCAACCCCAACCTGGTGCGTTTTCCTTCCTTTTCCTGAGGAAACATCTAAAGAAATATATAAGGGATAATTTTTTAATTGTTACAATTGGCATATTAATTGTACACCTATGTATAAGCAGGGCATTTTTTCACATTTTGCATGTTTAAATAGTAAAAAAACGGATGATTCCAATTTTTTAAAAACTTTTTTCTTTTTTAAAAAAATATTTTTTTTATTGCTTTCAGAGAGGAAGGGAGAGAGAGAGAGAGAGAATCATTGATCGGCTGCTTCCTGCAAGTCCCACACTTGAAATTGAGCCCACAACCTGGGCATGTGCCCTGACCAGGAATTGAACTGTGACTTCCAAGTTCATAGGTGGACACTCAACCACTGAGCCATGCTGGCAGGGCAATAGTTTTTTCTTTGAGAATGGAAGAAGTAGAGAATTTTAGTTTTCCACAGTTCATTTTTTTGGGTTATTTCTGTAAGAGCAATAAGACTCTTTTCACTTAAGAAACTACAGTTATTAATTGTACTTCAAGTCTAGTATAGAAGGCACAATTATAGCTTAGATTTGTTTAAAATTTATATTCATAGTTTACATTTACCTACATTTAATATTCATTGCTATTAAAATTGGAAATAGAATATCTATTGAATTTCTCATATAGTCCAATATTTTTTCTCTTCAAATTTTTCTTTCTTTTTTTTTTTTAAATATATTTTATTGATTTTTCACAGAGAGGAAGGAAGAGGGATAGAGAGTTAGAAACATCGATGAGAGAGAGAGACATCGACCAGCTGCCTCCTGCACACCCCCCACCGGGGGATGTGCCCGCAACCAATGTACATGCCCTTGACCGGAATCGAACCTGGGACCTTCCAGTCCGCAGACCGACGCTCCATCCACTGAGCCAAACCGGCTTTGGCAATCTTCAAATTTTTCTTATCAGTAATTACTATCATGCTTGCTATATAATTGTTACCTGGAAGTTAAAAGTCCAAGTGCTTCTAAAGGGTGAGAAAATTTCCATCTTCTCAAAATGGAATGCATTTCTGAAATCGTTCTTTCATCCCATCCAGGGGCACTGCCCAGGACCAAGGGAAGGGAGCAGTTGTCATTATTGCAGTAGAAGCGATAAAACCATAAGTATCTTCTCTTTTCTTCCGAGAGTCTGCAAAACCAGATTGTAATTTACTAGAAGTTTCTATACGTACAAAGGCTGCTGTAAACACAGTATAAAATCTTACACTAGTTTTTTAAATTTTAGTTTAGTTTGGAAAGCAAGTCCTTTATCTTCTTGGAATAGTTTGATAAGGATATTTCATCAGCTTATCTCCCACTAACTTTATTATTTTATAGAAAAAATACAAATAAAAGCTTGCTTCAGATAATCCACATTTATTTTTCCTCCCTGTTATCCTTGCGACTTAAAAAAAAAAAGATATATTGGTGGGCAAAATCTCTGTCTCCTTGAGAGCAGACAAAATGTATCTGAATCCTGCAGCATGTACTACTTCGAAGAGCAATAAGCAACCATTTACTTTCTTTACAAATTAACTTAGACCAGATGAATTCCTTCACCTCAAAGCAAGTTTCATCAGAGTTCAGAAATCTCTTTGGTCTAAATTTCTAGAACAAAGATCTCAATTCATCCTTGAATTCTGGCTGTACATTCTCAGAGTTCATTGGGAGTTTTGAGTTAATGCCAGTGAATAGAACTTCCTTAAATGCCCAACTATTTCCTCCTGGAGAGTAGTCCCAAACAGAAGATCTAAATCTGGGACTCAGGCTGCTGACTCACTGACTGCTTATGTTTTGCTGACACTCCTGCAGAAGCATTCCGACCAGAGTTCAGCTGTAGAGCAGCATTTCTCCTATGACAACGACAGCTTTTGTACACTGTCTCTTCCAAACTGATGCTCTGTTGCTCAACTCAAATTAGCTAAAAACTCCCAAGAATGGGAATGAGAAATATGAAGTATTTTAAAAGTCAATGTTTCTCTATAACTTCTTTTAAAGGTACCTTCATCTGCATAATGAAGGAACTGGATTATAGGTAATATCTAAGATATGTTTGGGCTCCTTTCCTGTTTCGTCACTACCTTCTCCACCAGGAAGCCCTCAGAAGAAAAAAATCCATAACAAAATTTTACAAAACTACTAAAATTATTTATTTTGTTCTGATTAAATTCCATTTCCCCCCAATATTGAATAATGCTTTTTTTCCTATTAACTTCTTTAACGAAGCATTATTTACAGAGAAGGAAATGAACAATTCAATACATATAGCAGGTGAAAACATAATCTTATTAAGATATAAGTAGTTGTTTTATTTTTATGCCACCAGACGCAAACACTGGTATGATTTCTTGCACCCTATGTTAATATTCCTTATTTTAGAACTTCATATAAATGGAATCAGCAAATACTCTCTTATTTATGGCTTTCTTCACTTAGTATAATGTTTTGGAAAGGATCTAATGTTGAGAATATTAGTGTATTTTTGAGACGATCATATTTAAGTGAAGAGCTATAGGAGATGTTTCACTTATATGAAGAACTGGGGAAGGAGTATTTCTGGTAATGGGGAAATCAAGTAAAAAAGGTCTTGATAGGGAGAGGAACTAGCACATTTGAAATATATGAGAGAGATTAATGTCATTGGCTTGAAGTGAATGAGGAAAAGAGCAATACAAGTTGAAATTAGAAAGCAGGGCAGTAATAAGATTATCTAAAACAGAACTCTTGATCACACTCAATATCTCAGCTTTGAATGGCCCAAACTTATTCTTCCCCCAGAAAAAGATTCTATCTTCTGCTTTATTGATCAATCAAAAAATGTGGATTCTCCATTGAGTTAATTCATTCCTTGATTTCTCAATTGACTGCTTGCTTCCACTCTTACTTTCTTGCCAATCCATTCTTCAACTTGTGGTCAAAGGAATTACTCAAAAAGATTATTCAGGTCACATGACTGCCCTGTTCAAAACCTTTCAATTATTTCTCATTCTTAGGAAAAAATGCCTTATGTTATATATCTTATCATAGTAGATATGTAAAGAATTACTTTCTTAGTTCTATGTTTTTGGCATGTAACTAATGAGCATTGTCAGTTGTAGCTTAGATATTGCTGAGTGGTAAGTAGAAAGTCCATAATTTTCTCTCTCTCTTTTTTAATCCTCACCCAAGGATATTTTCCATTGATTTTTTTAGAGAGAGTGGAAGAGAAAGGGAAAGACAGAGAGAAACATCAATGTGAGAGAAACTCATTGATTGGTTGCCTCCTGCATGCGCCCCAACCAGGGCCAGGGCTGAGGAGGAGCCTACGACCGAGGTACATGCCCTGGACTGGAATGGAACCCAGGATTCTTCAGTCTGCAGGCTCTATCCACTGAGCCAAACCAGCTAGGGCCATAATTCTTTTATAGTTCTTCCTGGGGTTCTGTTTATTTAGAGAATTACTGTTTGACAAAATCAAAGCACTCTTTAGTCAACAATTTAGTGCTATTAAAACATGATTTATTTCTGTACTTTTAAAATCTGCTAAGATAATTAAATTTTGCATTTTCCTGTTTACTAAAACAACTTTATATCCACTTTGATAATGGTTAAGCAATGGTTTATCCCTGTTAAATGCTTATACATATTTAATCACTCTCTGCTTTGTTGTTTGAACTGAATGATTTCCAACCTTTTTATTTTCCTTTGACTAAAGTTAAAGTTGCTTAATACTGCAGGAAAAAGAAACTTTAAAAAGCATACAAAATTACTAATTTAGCCCTTAACATTAATTGATTATCCCACAGGTATGACTTTAGTAAATGAAAGAAGTTATGTAGGAGGGAAGGTTCACTCTTTATAAAGTTATGAACACTTTCATATGACTGATGGTGTCATGAATAGCAGGCAACATTGACTCACAAGAACTGGGTCACTTACAGTAAGGGAGACTGTTTCTGCGAAAGTCTGGCAATATGTTTTAAACACTCTTTCGGTGGTTCTTCAAGATTACTTCTACTGTCTTCAACATCAAGTTTCACATACTCCCACTCTGTAGCTGGAAAGTCAATCTGAAATAAAGAAATGGTTGCCATGTACTGAAAACCTCAAAAATGCATTATTAATTTAATAAACTCCATCTCAGATTTGTAGAAACTAAAGGAAAACTCCTATATTGTATGTACCATTTATTACTTAAAAATAAGTTTTAAAAGAATCATTAGAATTTGACTTGGTATTTAAATAGATATGTATTTAGAAAAACCCCAATTATTTATATAATAGGCATAAATTAGTAATCTGTAATATTGTACCAGGAAAAATGAGAAAAAATAATAACAATATATAAACTTTTCATAAAATTAAATTATTATAGCCTTTCTACATTTAAGAATTAAAATGTCTTTCCATTATTAAATGATAAAAATGATAGATGCTAATTATATTTTTTTCATGTAATCACTTAGAAAAATAGAGTTACTCTATGTTCATTTCTACTTCATGAAAGTCTGTGAACCATTATGTAGGCATGAGAGTGAAATCTTCTCTGGTAAAGACCAGTTTTGGAAGTATATAAGCAATGGAGTATTTTGGATCAGTGTGGGGTATGCTGTCTTTGAAGGTGGGAGTTTTGCTAGGGATGTGGCTCTATTTGTGTGAAACTTGTGGAATGAGGGAATCTGAATCAGAGCTCCAGACTCAGAAATTAACTTGCATAGATACTGTCAATAAAACTTTAGAAATGAATGAGACCCAGCCATTCCACTGCTAGGTATATATTCAAGATAAATAAAAACTCACACCCACATATAAACTTCTACATGAATGTTTAAAGGTCTAAAATTTATAGCCAAAAGGTGAAAATAATCTAAGTGCACATTGACTAATAAGTGATAAAGTGTAGTATATCCATACAATGTAATATGATTCAATAATAAAAAAGGAATGAGTACTGATGCTACAACATGGGTGAATTTTGAAGCATTATGCTAAATGAAAAAAGGCAGTCACAAAAGGTCACATTTTTATAATTCTACTTATACAAAATATATAGAACTAGAGGCCCAATGCATAAAGATTTGTGCAAGAATGGGCTTTCCTTCCCCTGGCTGCCAGCACTGCCTTCACTCTGGCTGGAGCTGCCTTTCTGCCTTCCCACACTGCCCAGAGGCCCAGAGCAGCTGGGGCGTCCTGCCCCTGGCTGCTCGTCACCTGAGTATGCAAATTAACCTGCCATCTTTATTGGGTTAATTTGCATACACACTCCTGATTGGCTCATGGGCATCACGAAGGTACAGTCAATTTGCATCTTATTCTTTTATTAGTGTAGATAGGTGAATTTATAGAGACAGAAACTAGATTAATAGGTTTTTAGAGTTGAACACAAATCGATGAATAGATGAAGGTGATAGCTAAAGGTTATGAGATTTGTTTTTGAAGTGATAAAAATAAAATTGATGGTAGTGATAATTGTACATATCTGTGAAAATATTAAAAGCCACTGAATTGCACACTTTAAGTGCAAGAATTGTATGGTACATCAATTACATCTCAATATAGCTTTATAAGAAATTCTGCCAGGTAGAATATATATACTAAGAATAACAAAGAGTTACAGATGGAACCCTTGAAAACTGTCAACAGTGAGGACTAGCAGGAGAAAGGAGCTGAGAAGGAGACAGACAAAGGATAACCAGAGAGAAGTATGAGGAGAAACAGAGAGAGCAGTAACACCAAAGATCAAGGAAAAAAGTGTTCTGTAATGGGGAAGAGATAGACAGGGCCAAAATTATAGAGAGGGCTAGTATGAAGAGGACTATTGCATTTGGCAACTAGGAATTAATGTGCTACCTGACAACAGTTAAAGGTGGTGAGGACATATAAGCAGAATATAATAAATGAGATATGAATGGGGAGGTGAGGAAGTAGAAAAACATAGAATAGAATAAGAGCAACATTAACTCTTACTTCCTAAATTGTGATAGAGCCACTCTACTAGATTGTACAAAGGAAGAGACAGGAAGTCGACTCAGAGTGGTGAAATCGTGCAATAATCTGTCTCCATTTCTGAACTCAGATCTACTTAATTTATCCATTGCTTCCAGTTAGCAAATCAACCACAGAACACTCCAAAAACGATTGACTGGAAAGAATCAGGTTCTGTGACATCATGTCTCATATCATACTGGGTCGGCTACAGTGTGGCCATAACTGCTCACATGATAAAGAAAATTAAAAAAAAGTATAAACTTGAAAGAACTTGGAAAGGTTTAGTATAATCCTTTTTTTTTTTTTTGTACAGAGGAGAAAATTGAAGGTGAGGTGACTTCACAGCCATAAAATTTTCTGTTAAAGAGCTAAGTCTAGAATCCACATTTCCTAACTCTTCGTCTGATGTCTTTTTCTGAGAGTCACACTGACTCCTTAACACAAACACTAATCGCAGAACTTCTAATTTCCTCATCATCTCATAATATTTAGGTTGAAAATTCTGCTCTAAATTTAGCTGCATGTAATTAGAGTGATACTGGTTATTAAGGGTTTTAACTTTAATACCTTAATAACTTATTTTATTTTGTATATTTTATCACCAATTAATATTCTGAGAAGTTTCCCTTTATGTCTATACATGAAATTATTTTGTAAATATCAAATTACCTAACTTTTTTGCGTACCATGGAATGTTTACATGCCGTCCCCCACCCTTTTGTAAGATAAATTTGGTGTGATTCCAGATGTCTACTTGGAAATCTATGCTGCTGTTAAATACTTGAAATTTCTATTCAGATTCCACTTACCAGGACCTGTGTCCCTAAGCAGTTTTGCCCCTCATTTGAGAAGAATCAAGAACAGTCTCACCTAATAGTCTCCCTTATTTCTCTTCCACCACTGCCATTACGTATCCCTGTAATCATGAACTTATATCCACAAAGCTCTGGCAATGAACAGACTTGGAAGATTTTGGTTGAGCTGAGGTGGTGTGTGTCTAGCAAGAAATAGTCTGATAAAAAATGTATTAGTCCTCTGAAAGAAAGGTAGTTGTGCTAATCAGTAAGCCATCATTTGTTGAGTGTCTGTGATTGTGCTAAGATCCAACCTGAACAACTGCTCTTTGTTATCACTGTGTCCACAGCTTAGAAGTGGATCTTTGGCTACCATCTGGTGGGGACTTCATCCCTCCTTCAGAGTGGAAGCCACATTTCTATCAGTATTACCTTCACTTTTCCATTTTTAGCATCTTGTTGTTCATCTTGATAAACCTTATATCTCACACCCCTCACCCCAAAACCTTGAAACTAAAAAACCTAGAGACTCCACTAGTTTCCTCTAGAAGCAATGATCTCCACCTGAGGGCATTTTTCTCCTCAGAGGGTATTTGACAGTACCTGAAGGCATACTTGATTCTCAGAACTGGGGAGGTGCTACTGCCATCTAGTGGGTAGAAGACAAAGATGCTGCTAAATACCCTGCAGTGCACAGAACAAAGAATTATCTGAAACAAAATGTCAATAGTGCAGAAGTTGAAAAATCCTTTTCTAGACTATACTGCCAAGAAAGCAGTTACAGTTTTTCCTAAAGAGAGTAAGAGTCTATATTCCCCACATTTTTATGTATGGGAGTGGCCATGCTTCAGGTGTCTGACAAATATGATTGCTCGCAATTATGAACAAATAAGTTCTCAGCAGTAAGAACCGAAGCCTGAAATCATTCATCACCTTTCATTCATGATCACAAAAAGTAGAAAGATTTTAAGAAAAAAGAAAGTGCAGTATAATGGATGGATTTTGTTGCAGTTTCTCCCCCACTACTCAGCTAATTGCTAGTCATTACGGAAATGTACAATAACAAGATTTGAAGGAACATGACACAATGCAGAGGCAGGTGTGAATAAGGTACCAAACTAATAATATACACCAATGACTGCTTTCAGACAATGGAAAAAATAAATGCACATAATGAGTATACTAATGGCAGCATTCCTTCCCTCTCCTTCATGATTCTGTTGGATGGAGAATGGCTTGAAATTGCTATTATATAAGCTGGGAGAAAAAGACTTTGAGAATACTGAATACAAAATAAAAGCTCTAGAGATTTTACAAATCCCAGTGGCTGGAGGAAGAGAAGACTATTACATTATGTGATCCTAAAAGAGAATTGTTTCTATAATTGACAATAAGCTACTGATCAACCAATACTTGCCTTGTGTACTTTAATCTCATAGCCTGGCACTTACCTGCAGGATCACTGGGGTTGGCTGGCTTATATCCCACACTCCTGGAGCTAGTATTTCTATGGGAGGCTCACTGTGTAATGTCATGCTGAGTAGCACAGACCCAAGAATGATTTTGCTGCAAGAAAAACACATACAGACAGGAGCCACTTGATGAGGGAAACTATTATTATCTATAAATGTTTTCTTTTGAAATATAAACATAACCAGCTGACTTCATTTAATAGCATGAAGAGAAATACAATATTCCATAATTAATAGTTCATTTCTAATACCCCACATACACGGCTATGTTTATTAGCTATCTAGATTTATTTTCCACATGACAAAGTTGTTTTCACAATGGTTAACTCTTGAGAACATTTTTTTTTTGCCCCACAGAAGGACTAAATTCCCTGGGAATCCATAAAGTTATGGGCTCTAAATGTATATAAAGAAAATACTTAAAGTAGCATATGATCTGCAGAATCAAAATAGTGGGACTTTACAGAAGAAATACTTCTTTATGCATGAATAAGAAAAAAATTCATATTCTGAATCTTTGAGAAAACATTGTAAATTACCATAGTAAATGAGAATGATATAGGAAAGACTTGAAACAGGAAGAATTCATGGAAGGTTTTAACAACTTCAGTAACATCCAAATCCACAGAGATCCTTAAAGGAATTAAAAGGAAGCTATACCTGGCTGTATATATGAATTCAATTATTGGTAAGTTGTTTTAATGATCACTGAGAACAGCTTTTCATTTTAAAATACCAAATTAAATGGAAAACTGAAAGGCAATAAAATTAAAGTTTATGAAGAACTTTAAGGTATCAGCTGAGTCTTTTTGAAAACAACATAGACTTCCATCTTGCCATTTAACAAACACTATGTGAAATACGATGAAAAATCCAGCAGATAAAGCTTTCTTTAGACCTTTAGATTTCTGAGGCCTGCTTTCTTTATTTTCCATATCTGGAGATATTGTTATAAAGTATCTGCTTAGGGGAGTATAACTTATAAACATTATTGGGCAGATATTTTTAAATAACCCATGAATATTCTTCTAGCAGAACAAACTTTGAGTCTTTATCCTTTTGTTCCATCCCTCCCTCATCTTGAGAAATATATATATATATATATTCTTTTTTTTGTATAGCAGTATTAGCAAGCAAATATTATATATATTCTTTTTTTTTGTATAGCATTACCAGGGAGCCAGTATTAGCAAGCAAAAATTTAGCTTAATGAGGTAGAAATAAAAACATATATTAATGTGATTTCACTTTTGCCTTTCTTAAGTTATAGCTTTCTCCAAAATGGTCCGAAGTATCCATCTGCTTGGAAAAAGTTTGGATTAACTCCAGGCCGAATGAAAAAGGAAGAAGCAGAAGATCAGATGTTAATGTTCTCCACAGCATTTATAGAAAGTATTTCTGTCCACAGTAAAGGGTTAACAGGAATGAGGGAGGAAGAATGTGGTATATCGGATGGAGAATGTGGTTCAGAAAAGGCCACCACTTTCTGGCAACTCAAGATGATGGGAAACAGAAGACAAAGAGGGAACAGAGTGAGTGTGGCAGACATAGATGCTCCAAATTTCCCCTCTAGTGGAAGGCAGATGGGGAGGAGTGTTAGATAAGGGAATCCTATCTAATAAAAGAGTAATATGCAAATTGACCATCACTCCAAGACACAATATGGCTGCCCCCATGTGGTCAAAGATGGCTGACCCCATATGGACACAAGATGGCCACCAAAAGATGGCCTGCAGGGGAGGGCAGTTGTGGGCAGTTAGGGATGACCAGGCCAGCAGTGGAGAGCAGTTGGGGGGGAACCAGGCCTGCAGTGGAAGACAGTTGTGGGGGAACCCAGGCCTGCAGGGGAGGGCAGTTGGGGGAGACCAGGTCAGCAGGGTAGGGCAGTTGGGGGGGACCAGGCCTATAGGGGAGGGCAATTGGGGGGGACCAGACCTGCAGTGGAAGACAGTTGTGGGGGAACCCAGGCCAGCAGAAGAGGGCAGTTAGGGGTGACCAGGCCTACAGGGGAGGACAGTTAGTGGCGACCAGACTGGCAGGGGAGGGCAGTTAGGGGGTAACCAGGCCAGCAGGGGAGGGCAGTTAGGGGCAATTGGGCCAGCCGGGGAGCAGTTAGGCATTGATCATGCTGTCAGGGGAGTGGTTAGGGGGTGATCAGGGTGGCAGGCAGAACCGGTTAGGGGCAATCAGGCAAAGGCAGGCGAGCGGTTGGGAGCCAGCAGTCCTGGATTGTGAGAGGGATGTCCAACTGCAGGATGGGCTGAGGGACACCCCCCCACCCCCGTGCACCGGGCCTCTAATACAGGATAATACTGAAGGCAGGGGGACTCTAGGAAAAGCTACTAAACACTGGTATACCTGAGTGAGGGGCTTTCCAAAAGAGGGAGGTCATATGGTGGGGATAATGGGCCTTTGCATTAAGAGTGGGGATAAGATGAGGTCAAATAGGAGTCACAGGGTCTATGGTGCCTATAAGAGACCACATCACCCAGGGAGTGTCAGTCAGCCCTGGTTAAGCTGGGAGAGCACCAGTCACTAGTTCCCCTAGCTGTAATAAATAGCCTCAGCTTCAAAAGTGCCTTTGATTTGGATATCAGAGGTCAAATCACCAGGTCAAAGAATCTGTTTCTTTTCTGATCCTGTGTATCCAGATATCCTCTTAGGCAGAGAGTGTGTCAGGAGGACATCTGAATGACTAAGCATTATTTTTTCCAAAAGTGACTATACACTTTTCAGAGGACTATTTCAATTACTGAAATGACTAATTTTTTTGTCATCAATGGAAGGTTTTTCCTCTTCATTAATTATAAGGTAGAAGGTCATGAGGAAAAGTGTGATATATTAATGGCATTTTTCTTTGCATGTAAGTTGTATAATGAGTTATATTTATGGTCTTGCTATACTTACATGTCTTGGCCATGTTTCACTCTGAAAAACAGAGTGATCTAAGCTGATTTCTACAGAGGATGAGGTGACTCAAGAATAAATGTCAGTGTCTGTCATTTCTCTCCTTGGATGGAGTCTGTATCAGTAGTCACCATGGCCTTAATTCTGAGGCATATGGGGGAGAATAAAGTCAGAACACTTGGTTTAAGTATATATATCAGGAGATGTATCAAGCAAAAAGGCATAGGGAGAATGGACTTCTAGCTGTCCAACTGAGGCTGATATAATATACACTGTGAGGAAATTCAAGGAGGAAAGATGCTTGGCACCATTCGTTAGGCTCTGTGTGTGTTTGATAGTAGCTAACTTACTTTCTGACAATGGACTGCACCTAAAAATCTTTTGAGATATTTTAAGCATGGGGGAGAGAATAAATTTCCATAGAGTTCTGTAAATAGAAAATGTGAGCAGGAGAAAGATGATTAGTGGAATTAAGATGAGAAGAGTGTTGGTGGTCTCCCAGGAGACTGTTCATTGAGGGCTTAGTATCTCTGAATTGAAGAATTTACCACAATCCAGAAATGCTAAGCAACTATTACACTATTTGTTTTGAATTTAAGAAGAAAAGTAGCTCTTAAAAATTGTTGAGGTGTGAATAACACTTTTTTATAGCAGTGAGAAGGCATTGTGAATACAGCATAGATGCAATAGAAATTCTGTCTGCAAAAGGGAGGATTGCAAAGCTTCTATGGGCAAAATTTAACTTTTGTACTTGTGACATATTTTTTTATAGGTTTGAAAGCGAGTTTATGTGCTTGAAAATGTCGACATTTATGTTTATTTGTAGACATTCTTGGTGCACCCATCACTGATATTTCTGCGTTTAGTCACCATTGATTCTTCTGAAACCCACTTCTGGAAACCACAAAGAGATAGGAAGCTTTTAATTCTGCATATTTTCGGGTCTTGTGTATGTTAGAAAACATAAAGACATAAGTGCTCATTACAATTCCACACAGCTAGATATGGGTAATTCTAAATCTAATAAATGGCAGATTCAATACCAAATATTTATAGGCAAAGGCATTCTGTGAAAAGTGGCCTATTTGCTATCATCTGTAAATATCTGTGTCCGATGAATTGGGTTAGAATCTCTGTAACTTGTAGCAATGAGCTCAGTGGGAGTCATGGCATCTCCCAATTGCTCCAATGATAGATTTCTGATGTGTTATAAAAAATTGGACTTCTTTTAATTGTTCAACAAGTGAGAGAGGAAGATTTTTCTGATTTTCATAAGATATGGTCTTTTGGAAATATAGTTACAAAGCTTATTGAAGTTGTGCTTTCTGATGTGATGTCTCATCATCCATAAATTTGACACTTTTCTTCAAGAAAACACCACCTAATATCAGTCCCAATGGCATTACTTGAAGATTACCACCATCTATGATCACTTACATATAAAATGTTTACCCTGGTAAATGACATATGACAAAACAACATGGAGTCAGTATTTTTACTCTTATGACTATTTAGAAAAAGATCTTGAAGATTAGTTTGAAATACAGTAACATCTTAAACATTTTTATATATTTAACATGAATTGATTGCCTATGATATGCAAAGTAGTGTGGTAGGTGATTGAAGGGAATCAAATAGATTGATTTTTTTTTTCAGTGAATAACTGGAAATGTTATTCTACAAATATGCCAGATCTTATAAGCACTGCAGTTGAAACTTTAAAGAAATTCACTCATGAAAAGAAAGGGCATGTGCATAGCTCCTTCTAGTAAGAAAGTAATGAAAGCTCTAACCCACAAATCAGATTTTTGAAATATCTGCTATAGCAGTAGGCGTTATTTTAGAACACACTGTTTTTTTACAGACTTCTGAAATTTTATTTCCACTCCAAATCTCATGTAGGAATTGATTTTTTTCGCAATTCAATTTAGTAAACAAATCTCTAATGATTGCCTATTCATGAGGTACTATGTTAGGTGATAGATGTTACAAAGATAAATCTATTCCCTTTCCTCAAGAAACATATATGTAGAAATAGGCTATAGCATCAAAACAAATAATGGAGCAGGTCTCTCTCTCTCTCACACACACACACACAAACACACACACACACACACACACACACACACACACACACCAGGTCAGAACTAACCCAACAAAGGCAATTTTAAAGAATTATGATGATTGTTATGATAACAACTTATTTATATTGACTAAACATGGGAACTAAAAACTGATGAAGAATTTTCTTAACATATTTATATTACCAAATATTTTTTAAGCAATAGGGGCAGAAAAAAAATCTTTATAACACAATTAAAATAACAATACAATTATTAATTTTTCAATTTGATTTTAAAGCAAGTCTTGCCATGTGAAAAGTAACTAAGCTGATTTATTTAAAACATTTTCCTTAATGGCATAGAGAATCATGCAATTAACTATCAAATATCCTAAGTATTATTAGTTTTAAATAGTTATGGTTAAATCATCAGGTAATTTGCAACGGCCATTAGATACAATAGAATATCTGAGCTCATAGTTGGCTTACTTTTCTGAAAACATAATTGTAAAGTTGCAAATATTTCTTCTTGGCAAAAAAAAGGTCAGTAAACCAGTGAGTTACACTGTGCAATTTTACTTCAGCCAGAATTCCTTGATTTACATAGTTTCTAGAAGACAGAATTTAGCTAAATAATTTTGAAGTACTAAATGCAGAAAAATTGTCTGGTTAGAGAAGGAAAAGCAATTGTAACAGGTTCTGCCAGTAACTTTTCACTGTGAATGATCTAGTGGACAAGTTGAACATGAAACCTCCATTCACACCCATTTCTACACTTTTTTCCACTAACACTTTCAATAATCATGATTTATACTGAACTACCTCAATTTTAGGATAAAATGTTCTCCTGATTTTTTCTCATTATGCTACATACTGCAAAATATTTAGTTTCAAGGAGACTTTTTTTTTTTTTTTTTTTTGAGATGGGAGCTGTGTTAATCACACATTATACACTTACTCTTTTGGAAACAATGGAAGAGAAGTCCAGGCCAATATCTCTGCATTGTTGGTTGCACAGTTAATCCCAAACAGTTTTATAGTGAGCATGGATTCCTTTGGAAGTGATTTTATTTCAAGAGGAAAAGTGATCCTTAAAATAAATTCAAAAAATAGATTATCAATTACAATGTTATTTTAGCAAGTACTTGAACATGTATGTTTAATCTTATAAAAATGAAAATATAGCAGAAATACATAGAGTAATGAGATTGTTTACTCAGACACTGAGAATTGCTAAAATTATAATTTTTACATGTTAGATGTTTTTATCAAAATTATGATAACTTGAGTATTTATCCTTTGCAAGCACAGAAGCATGGTTAACATTGTCTTAGAGAACGAGGAGATAACACAAAATGGGTAAATTGGCCACAATCAGATGGAGATTTAGAAAAGAATATTCTAAGAAGAGAAAAGTATATGGACAAAGATATATATGTACAAATAAATTAAGTGTAGCTGATAAGTAATGAGTAGATCTCTGTAGCTAGAACAAGAGATGTGATCAAGCTGTGGAAAAGTTATGGATTATGTAATTAGTAAATAGGTGGTTGCCAGAATGTTTAAGAACTGTGTATTCCAGTTTTTCAAGTTTTTTCCTAATGACAAAAGGAAATATTTCAATGAGATATTAAAAGTATAGAAAGTTGATAATAATTTTAAATATGAACTATTCTGAGTTACTATGAGGTCCTAGAATTTTGGAGGTTGATTGTTGGAATACAATTTCTAGTTATGTCAAGGTGAAATAGCTCCAAATTCAGACCCTAGATGAATAGTAGATACAGGCAAAAATAATGAAAAACCTTAAATTTGGGTATTGAAACTATCAGTTTATATAAGAGAATGTCTAGAAGGTTATAAATGATACTAGAGGCCCGGTGCACAAAATTCGTGCACGGGTGTGGGGGGGATGTCCCTCAGCCCAGCCTGCACCCTCTCCAACCCGGGACTCCCCGAGGGATGTCCGACTGCCTGTTTAGGCCCGATCCTACTGGGATCGGGCCTAAACGGGCAGTCGGACATCCCTCTCACAATCCAGGACTGCTGGCTCCCAACTGCTCGCCTACCTGCCTTCCTGATTGCCCTTAACTGCTTCTGCCTGCCAGCCTGATTACCCCCTAACCACTCCCCTGCCAGCCTGATTGATACCTAACTGCTCCCCTGCCAGACTGTTTGCCCCAAAACTGCCCTCCCTTGCAGGCCTGGTCTCCCCCAACTGCTCTCCCCTGCAGGCCTGGTCCCTCCCAACTACCCTCCCCTGCTGGCCATGTTGTGGTGGCCATCTTGTGTCCACATGGGGTCAGTCATCTTTGACTACATGGGGGCAGCAATCTTGTGTGTTGTAGTGATGGTCAATTTGCATATTACTCTTTTATTAGATAGGATAGAGGCCTGGTGCACGGGTGGGGACCAGCTGGTTTGCCCTGAAGGGTGTCCTGGAACAGGGTTGGGGTTCCCTTGGGGCGTGGGGTGGCCTGGGCGAGGGGCCTGTGGTGGTTTGCAGGCCGGCCACATCCCCTGGTGACCCAAGTGGAGGCCCTGGTATCTGGGATTTATTTATCTTCTATAATTGAAACTTTGTAGCCTTGAGTGGAGCCAAGACTCTTGCTCGCTCCATGGCTGCAGTCATTTTTGTTGGGATTTATTTATTTCTATAATTGAAACTTTGTAGCCTTGAGTGGAGGCCTGGGCCCACCAGGGTGTGTGGAATGCTTGGCTTCCTTCATTGCCAGGGAAACCCAAGCCTCCTGCTCTCTCCGTGGCCGCAGCCATCTTGGTTAGGGTTAATTTGCATACTCGCTCCTGATTGGCTGGTGGGAGTGGCTTGTGGGTGTAGTGGAGTGATGGTTAATTTGCATATTACTCTTTTATTATATAAGATTGTAAGACGAGGGAGGATAAACCTGGGTAATATAAGTATCTAAGAAGAGCTTTAGACAATAAGTTAAGAGTGTGATCTGTGGTCAGGGAACAATGTATCCTTCTTTCCTTTCTGGGGTCATCCTGGTTATATAGAAACTAGAGGCCCAGTGCACGGATTCATGCACCAGTTGGGTTCCTCAGCCTGGCCTGTGAGGATCAGGCCCAAACTGACTCTCCACATCCCCCGAGGGGTCCCAGATTGTGAGAGAGTGGTTATCGGGTGATGCATCCCAGAATTGGGCTCCCTCCTCTTTGGTTCCGGGTGTGGCACTCAAGAACCACAGCTTCCAAGTCACCGCAGCATTAGCAGCTCCTGCAATGAGCTTCTGCCCCTTGGTGGTCAGTGCACATCATAGCTATCAGATGGAGCGTCTGGCCCCTGGTGGTCATTGTGTATCATAGCTACCAGTTGGATGGTTGAATGGGCGGACGGTTGTTTAGGCTTTTATTTATAGACTAGAGGTCTGGTGCATGAAATTCGTGCACTGAGGGGGGGGGTGTCCCTCAGCCCAGCCTGCACCCTCTCCAACCTGGGACCCCTTGGGGGATGTCTGACTGCCGATCCCACAGGGCAGTCGAACAGTTGGACATCCCTCTCACAATCCAGGACTGCTGACTCCCAAATGCTATACTGCCTGCCTGCCTGATTGCCCCTAACCACTTTGCCTGTCAGCCTGATCGCCGCTTAACCACTCTGCTGCCAGCCTGGTCATCCCTAACTGCCCTCCTCTGCAGGCCTGGTCCCCCCCAATTGCCCTCCCCTGCAGGCCCGCTCTCCCCCAACTGCCCTCCCATACCGGCCATCTTGTGGCGGCCATCTTGTGATGATATGGGCATGGCCATCAGCCATCTTGTGACCACATGGGGGTGGCCATCTTGTGACCATATGGGGGTGACCATCTTGTGCTAGGAAGTGACAGTCAATTTTCATATTACCTCTTTATTATATAGGATGACCAGAGAGTCAAGATGGTTGCAATCAGGACGGCAGTGAGAGAGAGTGTTAGTTGAGTGCGGGAGTGAAAGGAAGTGTGGGGATGTGTGTGGTATGTGTGTAAGTGTGTATGAGTGAAACACAGTTAGATACTGCAGGACTTTTGGGGGCTGGCAGACTGGGCTCTTTTAGACAGGGATCCCCTGCTATAGCTGCAAGCACTGCTGGGCGGCCAGCACTGGCACAGAAACCACACCATTTTGAAGGGGACAGCTGCTGTGACTAGGAGCCAAGGCTCACCACCATCCAGACTCACCTCAGACACCACCCAGGACCCTACAGCCATGCTGGCCAAAGACCTGTTTCCTCAGCTGCAGACCCATGGACACAAGACTCCAGTCTCCTCAGTCACAGGCTCCTGGGAATCCTGGAGTGCGCAACCCTCCCATTGGCCCACCACTGTGGCCACAGGTCTCGTGTGTCCTGGTACTTGGGCTCTCTGATGACTCTTAGGGTGTGCTACCCTCCTACTGACCTGCCACTTTAGCTAGGGGTCTAGCACGTCCCAGCACCTGGACTCTTTGGTGACAGCAAAAATGGGGAGACAAAGAATCAACCCCTAAGGAAAAAAAAAAGAGGAATCACCAGAATAGGAACTAAAAGAAAAGGAATTAAATGAAATGGAGGCATGAAATATGTCAGAAAAAAATCAGAGTAAAGATCATACAGTTCATAAAGCAGATGGATGAGAATATCAACAGCTTATATAAGAACTAAAGAAAATGAAAATTATATAGCTACAATAAAAATCACAATGGAAGGTTTCAAGAGTAGACTAGAAGAAGTGTTGAACTGAATTAGTGAGTTAGAAGACAGGGCAGAGAAACACACCCAGTCTGAACAGCAATTGGAGAAAAAAATTAAAAGCAGGAGGAGAGCCTAAGGGAGCTTTGAGACAAAATGAAACAAAGTGACATATGTATAATGGGAGTGCCAGAAGGAAAAGAAGAGTAACAAGGATTAGAAAATCTATTTGAAGAAATAATGACAGAAAATGTCCCTGATTTGGGGAAGCAAAAAGTCACACAAGCACAGAGAGTCCCAGACAAGATGAACCCAAAAAGGCCCACACCAAGACACATCATAATTACAATGGCAAAGGTTAATGACACAGAGAGGCTGCAAGAGAGAGACAGAGAGTTAACTACAAAAGATCTTCCATTAGATTATCAAATGATTTCTCAACAGAAAAAAAATCAGGCCAGAAGGGAACAGAATGAAGTATACAAAGTCATGCAAAGCAAGGGACTGAATCCAAGAATACTCCATCCAGCAAGGATATCATTCAAAATTGAAGGGAGGGAAATAATGAGCTTTGCAGACAAAAAAAAAAAAAAAGGCTAAGGAAGTTTATTACTACCAAGCCAGCAATGCAAGAAATGCTAATGGGACTGTTGTAAAAAGAAGAAATAGAAAGGGAAGAAGGAACACAGGCATCCTATCTAATAAAAGAATAATATGCAAATTGACCATCACTCCAACACACAAGATGGCTGCCCCCATGTGGTCAAATATGGCTGCCCCCATGTGGACACAAGATGGCTGCCACAAGATGGCCAGCCAGGGAGGGCTGTTGGGAGGGACTAGGCCTGCAAGGGAGGGCAGTTGGGGGTGATCAAGCCTGTAGGGGAGGGCAATTAGGGGTGACCTGGCTGTCAGAAGAGGGAAGTTGGGGGTGACCGGGCCTGCAGGGAAGGGCAGTTGGGGGGGACCAGGCCATGGGGAGAGGGCAGTTAGGGGTGACTAGGCCTGTAGGGGAGGGCAGTTAGGGGCAAACAGGTGGCAGGGGAGCAGTTAGGCATCAATCAGGCTGGCAGGGGAGTGGTTAGGGGGTGATCAGGCTGGCAGGCAGAAGCGGTTAGGGGCAATCAGGAAGGCAGGCAGGCGAGCAGTTGGGAGCCAGCAGTCCTGGATTGTGAGAAGGATGTCCAACTGCCTGTTTAGGCCCCACCTAGGTAGGATCAGGCCTAAACGGGCAGTCAGTGTCCCAGATTGGAGAGAGTGCAGGCTGGGATGAGGAACACCCCGCTCCCTCTGTGCATGAATTTCGTCCACTGGGCCTCTAGTAAAGAATAAAAATGGCTACAAATAAATACCTATCAATAATAATCTTAAATGTAAATGGACAAAATGGTCCCATCAAAAGATATAGAGTGGCAGAATGGATAAGAAAACACGACCCATATATATGCTGTCTACAAGAAACCCACCTCAGAACAAGGAACTCAAACAGACTGAAAGTGAAGGGATGGAAAAATATTTTCCAGGCAAATGGAAATGAAAAAACAAGCTGGGGTAGCAATAAATATATTTGACAAAATAGACCTCAAAGTGAAGGCCATAACAAGAGACAAGGAAGGCCACTTTATAATACTAAAGGAATTTATAAAACAAGAGGATATAACTCTGGTAAACATATATGCACCCAATGCAAGAGCACCCAAATACATAAAATAAAAAAAAACTTCTGGAAAATATCAAGGGAGATATTGACAGCAATACAATAATGGTAAGAGACTTTAATACCCCATTGACATCACTGGATAAGTCCTCTAGACAAAAAATCAGAAAAGAAACAGCAATCCTAAATGACTCACTAGATCAAATGGACTTAATTGACATCTTCAGAACATTTCACTCCTAAGTTACAGATTATACATTCTTCTCAAGTGCACATGTGACATTTTCAAAGATAGACCACATATTAGGGTGCAGACAAAGTGTCTTCAAATTCACGAAGACTGAAATCATATCAAGCATCTTCTCAGATTACAATGGCATAATATTAGAAATCAACTACAATAAAAAAATAAAAAAATTCAAACACTTGGAAGCTCAATAACATGTTGTTAGACAATTATTGGGTTACCAAAGAGATCAAATTAGACATAAAAAAACATCCTAAAACAAATGACAATGAAAACACAACAATCCCCAAAATCTATGGGACATAGTGAAAGCAGTCCTGAGAGGAAAGTTCATAGTATTATAGGCCTACCATAAAAAACAAGAAAAACTGGTAATAAGTTATCTAACCCTACAACTTAAAGAATTAGAAAAAGAGCAACAAGAAAAGCCCAGGGTATGTAGAAGGAAGGAAATAATAAAGATCAGAGTGGAAATAAATGACATAGAGGCCAAAAAAAAACAATACAAAAGATCAATGAAACCAAGAGCTGGTTCTTTGAAAGGATAAACAAGATTGATGAACCTCTAGCCAGGCTCACCAAGAAGCAAAAAAAGAGGACCAAAATAAATAAAGTCAGAAATGAAAGAGGTGAAATAAGAACAGAATCCAAAGAAATACAAAGGATTGTAAAAATAAATACTATGAACAACTCTCTCCAAAAAACTGAACAACCTAGAAGAAATGAACATATTCCTAGAAAAATACCACCTTGCAGAACTCAATCAGGAAGAATTAAAACATCTGAATAGGCTGATAACTATGAAGGAAATGGAAGCAGTAGTCAAAAAACTTCCAGCAAACAAAAGCCTGGGCCAGATGGCTTCACAGGTGAGTTTTACCAAGCATTCAAAGGAGAACTAAAACCTATCCTCCTCAGACTATTCCAAAAAATTCAAGAGGAAGGAACATTTTCAAGCTCTTTCTATGAAGCCAGCATTACCCTAATCCTCAAACCAGATAAAGATACTACAAAGAAAGATAATTACAGGTCAATATCTCTAATGAACATAGATGCTAAAATTCTCAACAAAATCCTAGCAAATCAGATTCAGCATTACATTAGGAAAATCATACACCATGACCAAGTGGGATTTATTCCAGGGATACAAGGATGGTACAATATCCACAAATTAATAAACATGATACATCACATAAACAAATTGAGAGATAAAAATCACATAGTCATATCAATTAATGCAGAAACAGTATTTGACAAAATCCAACACCCTTTCCTGATTAAAAAAAAAATTCAGCAAAGTGGGAATAGAAGGATCATACCTCAACATAATGAAAACCTTATATGACAAACCTGCAGTCAACATCATGCTCAATGGGCAAAAACTAAAACCATTTCATATAAGAACAGGAATAAGACAGGATGCCCCTTTCACCACTCCTGTTCAACATAGTACTGGAAATGCTAGCCATAGGATTAGACAAGAAGAAGAAATAAAAGGCATCCAAATTGGAAAAAAAGAAGTAAAACTGTCATTATTCACAGATGCCAAGATATTGTACATAGAAAACCCCAAGACTCCATAAAAAAAAACCAGACTAGATTTAATAAATGAATTTGGCAACGTAGCAGGATACTAAATTAACACCCAGAAATCTATGGCTTTTTTATACGACAATAATGTACTCACTAAAAGAGAAACAAACAAATAAACAAAAAACAATCCCTTTTACCATTGCACCAAAACAATTATAATACCTAGGACTAAACTTAACTAAGGATGAAAAAGATCTGTACTCAGAAAACTATAGGACATTGAAAAAAGAGATAGAGGAAGATATAAACAAATGGAAGTATATACCATGTTCATGGATTGGTCAAATCAACATCAACAAAATGTCCATACTAATCAAAGCAATCTACAGATTTAATGCAATCCCAATTAAAATACCAACAGCATATTTCACAGACCTAGAAAAAACTCTCCAAAAATTCATATGGAATAACAAAAGACTCCAAATAGCTGCAGAAAGCTTAAAAAAAAAAAAAAAAGAACCAAGTTGGAGGGATCACAATACCAGATAAAAAGCTATATTACAAAGCCACTGTATTCAAAACTGCCTGGTACTGGCACAAGACCAGACATATAGACCAATAGAACAGAACAGGGAACCCAGAAATCAACCCAAGCCATTATGCTCAATTAATATTTGACAAAGAAGGCAAGGGCACGCAATGGAATCAAGACAGTCTCTTCAATAAATGGTGTTGGTATAATTGAACAGATACATGCAAAATAATTAAACTAGACAACCAACTTACACCATGAAAAAAAATAAGCTCAAAGTGGATAAGGGACTTAAATGTAAGATGGGAAACCATAAAAATCTTAGGAGAATCCATAGGCAGCAAAATATCAGACATATGTCATAGCAAGATCTGATACAGCTCCTAGGGCAATGGAAACTCAGGAGAAAATGAACCAATGGGACAACATCAAAATAAAAAGCTTCTGCACAGCAAAAGAAACCACCAACAAAACAACAAGAAAGCCCACTGCATGGGAGAACATATTTGCCAATGTTATCTCTGATAAGGGCCTAATCTCTAAAATTTATAGGGAACTCATACATCTTAACAAAAGGAAGATAAACAATCCAATAAAAAAATGGGCAAAGGACTTAAATAGATGCTTTTTCAGTGGACATACAGAAGGCAAGAGACATATGAAAACATACTCAAAGTCACTAATCATCTGAGAGATTCAAATCAAAATGACAATGAGGTTCCATCTCACACCTGTCAGAATGGCTATCATCAACAAATCAATAAATTACAAGTGCTGGTGAGGATGTGGAGAAAAAGGAACCCTTGTGCACTGCTTGTGGGAATGTAGACTGGTGCACTTTGGAAAACAAAATTTTTGAGTTTCCTCAAAAAATTAAAAATGGAATTTCCATTTGCCTTAGTAATCCCACTTCTAGGAATATATCCCAAGAAATCAGAAACACCAATCAGAAAGAACATATGTACCCCTATGTTCCTAGCAGCACAATTTACAATAGCTAAGATTTGGAAACAGCCTAAGTGCCCATCAGCAGATGAATGGATTAAAACCTGTGGTACATCTACACAATGAGATACTACACTGCTGTAAAAAATAAAGAACTCTTATCATTCTCAACAGCATGGATGGACATGGAGAGCATTATGCAAAGCCAGTCAGAGAAAGATAAATATCATATAATTTCACTTATTTGTGGAATATAATGGACAATATAAACTGATGAACAAAAATAGACCCAGAGACAGAGAAGCATCAAGCAGACCATCAAACTTCAGATGGAATGCAAGGTAGGGTGGCGGGGGGGAGAGGGGTAAAAGATCAGCCAAAGAGCTGTTATGCCTGCATATAAGTATAACCAATGGACACATACAGTAGGGGGGTGATGGCATGTCCTGGGGTCACTGGGCAGAGATCAATGTGGAAAAAAGGAGACATATGTAATGCTTTAAACAATAAGAATTTTAAAAAAAGAGTTGAACATATATAAAAAAAAAGAAGAAATGACTAGGTTCTATGATAAGAGCCTCAAGATAAGTATGGTCTTTAGAAGAGATCTATTTGTGAGACAAAGAGATGAAATATGTATTTTTCAAAAGACTGAGGTGGGAGAATATGTTTACTAGAAGATGAGAAGGCTAGAGAGAAATAGGAAATTTGGAACAGAGATAGGTAGATAGGGGGAGATCCATGAAAACAGATTCACCAAGGGATGGAAAGAAGAGAAAGTGACTGGGAGAGCAAAAGAGGCAGCTTAGATTGAGTGATATCTGATGGCTTAAGGTATGAGGAATATGAACAAAATCTACTGTCCTTGTATTTCCCAGTTGATCTTTGATGTCAACAATGGGTAATTATTTGAGGACTAGAGGCCTGGTGCACAAAATTCATGCGCGGCAGGGGGTGGGGGGAAGGGGTCCCTCAGCCCAGCCTGCACCCTCTCTCAATCTGGGACCGCTGGCTCCTAACTGCTCACCTGCCTGCCTGCCTGATTGCCCCTAACCACTCTGCCTCCCTGCTTCATCACCCCTAATCCCTCTGCCTGTCTGCCTGATCACTCCTAACCACTCGCCTGCCTAACTGCCTGATTGCCCCTAACTGCTCGCCTGCCTAATCGCTCTTAACCACTCTGCCTGCATGCCTGATTGCCCCTAACCATCTCTGCCTTGGCCCCCGCTGTGGTGGCTTCATCTGGAATGATATCCGGAAGGTTGTTCGGCTGTCCGGTCTAATTAGCATATTATGCTTTTATTATTATAGATTGACTAGAGGCCTGATGCATAAAGATTTGGTGCAAGAATAGGCCTTCCTTCCCCTGGCTACCGGCACCACCTTCGCATCAGCCTGGAGCCGACTTTACTCCAACTTTACTCCGGCCAGAGCTATCTTCTGCCTCTTGTCCTGTTGTGTCAATTTGCATATTCCCTCCTTATTGGCTGTGGGTGCTGCCATCTTTGTTGTGGAGTTACAGTCAATTTGCATATTCTGTCTTTATTAGATAGGATGATGAACAAAGCCTATTATCCAATTGGAAATTGCTGATTGAGGTTAGCCCAGCTGAGGCCTCAGGTATTATTAAGCATCCTCTTGCACTAAGAATTGGCTGTCTAATCAGGATACTAGGGAGCAGTCCTTAATCAAAGTGTCAAATAAGACATTGGTAACCCCCTTTTGTGAGTGGTTGGCAGCATCCAACCTGAGGCATAAGGAGAAATTAATTTAGCCCAGTGACCATGACTGATGTTGTGGAAGTACACAGCCCTTTCTCCAAGATGCTATTCCCAGAAATGAAAAGGTCCAGATCTAGGGTGGTAATATAGCAGCGAAGAAGAGGAAAGACAGAAGGAACTATTTTGGAGGTAAAACGGATAATTAATATTTGACTGATAGCATATTAGTGGAACAGGACAATGAAGAATTAAAGATGAGTTTTAGGCTTCTAGATTATATTCTAGTGGATGCCTTTAACTGAAATACGTAATTTAGGACATGATGTCATTAAATAGAGAATAAATCTGAGATGTCAATATGTAAACTATGTGTGGAGAGGATGAGTCAGAGGTTTGGATCTAGATACAACTACATTTAAATAGTGGCTCCATGACCAATAAGATGTTCTTCCTTGAGAAATGAATTTAACCTTTTTAAGCCTTGCTTTTCCTTATCCGTAATATGGAATGAAAATTACAAAACACTATATGTGGAAAATGGTAGGTTGTATACCTGCATTATATTTATTATTCAATCAGTAGAGTAAATAAATTCTATTATTAAAGATTAATAAAATTTACATTACTCAAAATTAAATTGTTATATGTTTAGGCAGCTAAAACTGAAAGTATTTCTTTCATATTATTTAATACTCATAATATTCATTAAAGATAATATCAGCATATTTATCAACTTAAAAGAAGCTCTGAAGATCAATACAAAATGTTAATGATCCTGTGGAATGCACAGCAATTTCCTGAATGTTCTCTCTTTTACTTGTAATTGGCTTTCTATTCAGGTTTCATATTTCTGTGTAAAAATGGAAGCTATAAATTCACTTTATTCTTCAGATAATCTAGAATGTTCTTTTTTCCTATTGAGTCTGGCTTCTTCATGTATAATTTCACATATTAGTGAGCTTTTTATATTAAAAATGACAAAAATTCGATAGGTTACAGTGGATAGTTACTGCCAATCTCCATGCTGTCATTTTTTATTAATGAAAATAAATTCTTCTGGGGCAAGAATACATGCTTCCTAAATAGTTATTTATTTCTTGAATACATATGGATTTTTAAAGCCAGAATAATCTCACATTCACTGGGAAATCTTTTCTTGCAACTTCTACATGGCTATTGAAAAATCAAAGGAATGAACTTTTAGACAAAGAAAGGAAGAAAAATACTTTAAGAAGCAATTCGATAAGTGAAGTCAGATTGCTTCTTTTTATCCAAGCAGCTGGCACCGACCTTGAGTTTTAATCATATATTTTCCTTACTCTACTACTGAAAAATGAGTGAACATTAAATTTTCCTTCAACAATTTTTCTTCTATAAGAGATACTTTTCCTAAAATCCCAGTAAATTTTTCATAGTGAAATGGGAGATTTAAAAAGTCACACATTTTAGAACTCTCCTTTAATACTGATATATAACAATAGACCATTGTAAGGACTTTGACTTTTGTCTGAGTGAAACAGGAAGTCAATTCAGGATTTTTAAACATGGCCTGACTTACATTTTAGAAAAGGTCACTTTAGCTGCTGTGTGAAAAGGATTATAAAGGTACAAGGGAAGCAGGGAGACCATTATTGGGCTACTGTGGTAATAGAGGAGAGAGATGATGGTGGTCGAGACCAAGGAAAATGATGAGAAGTAATTTCCTGGAAACTTTTTGAGGAGAGAGCCAATAGGATTTCCTGGACACAGTGTCTGAGAGTAGGAGATTGAGGTTAAGGATTTGACCCGAACAACTGGAACTGAAAATGATCACCCACAGTGGCCATCTATGGGTGGACAAAGTTTAGAATATAAGACTGAGAGTTCAGTATTATACATGTTGCATGTGTAAATGTGGAGTTTGTGACTGATGCCTGAGTTAGTGATATAAATTTGGAGGTTGTTGGTATATAGATGGCATTTAAAGCTATGTGACTATAAGAGCAAATTAAAGGACTGAGAATAGCAACAACAGAGAAGAAGCTTAAGGGCTTAGACAATTAGCACAGTGTCTGGCAGAAGAACAGAAGACTGAGGAGGTATGTCTAATGAGGGAGGAGGAAAGCTAAAAGAATGTAGGAGACAAGTGTAGAGCATATTTAAATATGTAGGGTGAGATCAACAGTGACAGCTATTCCTAATAGATATGTAATATGAAGACTGAGAAACAAACATTAGATTTAACTATGCAGGTCACTGGTAACTCTAATGGACAATTTCAGATGAGCAGAGGTGATGTAAGCCTGATTGGAATATGTTTTAGAGCAGAGAAAAAAATGGAAGAAAGTGAATACAGACAACTCTTTGGAAGGGTTTTACTACAAAGCAGAGAAAAGAATGGGGTGGTGGCTGTTGGTGGGAGAATGAAGTAGAGCAGCAGTTTTCAATCGGTGTGCCATAAGAATTTTTAAAACATGCAATGCCTGACTCTTTAGTCTGGGGCACTGACCTCTTTTCCTTTAGATTGTCAAATAAAAAAAAAATGGTGACAGCCAACACAACAATAGCTGTACAGCGTGAATGCCCTATCTTGAAGCATACATATACAGTATAGGTCATATAATAGAGTTGCATCTTATTGGTTATATGGCATAATAAGGTTGCATCTGATTGGTTAATTCTTTGTACCAGAAATCCTTATATACACATATAGGCACCTGATTTTTAAAAAAGTCACTATGGAGCAAAAAGGGTAGGAAATTACCTTATTATTGTTTTTTGTAAATCAATCAAAATTATACCTATATTTTCTTTGGTCAAATCTTCAAAAACTATAATGTATTTTTTGGTGTACCACAGAATTTTAGTTTACATGTGCTGGATGCCATGAGATGAAAAAGGTTGAAAATTTCTGGAGTAGAGTTTTTGTTTTTTTTTATAATATATTTTATTGATTATTTACAGAGAGGAAGAGAGAGGGATAGAGAGTTAGAAACATCGATGAGAGAGAAACATCAATCAGCTGCCTCTTGCACACCTTCTACTGGGGATGTGCCCGCAACCAAGGTACATGCCCTTGACCGGAATCGAACCTGGGACCTTTCAGTCCGCAGGCCGACGCTATATCCACTGAGCCAAACCGGTTTCGGCGTAGAGTAGAGTTTTTTAACAAATAGGTTTTTATTGATTTCAGAGAGGAAGGGATATATATATATATATGTATATGTATATATATATATATGTGTGTGTGTGTGTATATATATATATATATATATATATATATATGTGTGTGTGTGTGTGTGTGTATATATATATATTAACATCAATTGAAAGAGAGAATCATTGATCTGCCACCTCCTGAATGCCCCACACTGGGGATAGAGCCCACAATTGGGGCATATGCCCTGACCTGGAATTGAACCATGACTTCCTGATTTATAGGTCTATGTTCAACCACTGACTCAAACTGGCCAGACTTGTTTTTAACTTAAGATATGATAACTATTTTAGAATATAAATACTCTGCCTAAGATTTTATATGTTGTAAGAAACAGTTTGGGAATCACTGTAAAACATTAGCTTTGGAGACAGAGTGGGTCTGAGTACCAGTTATGCAATTTATTGATTGTGGAACTTGGGGCAAGTTAATTAACCTTTGTAAACATCAATATGCTGATCTGTAAAATGGATATGACAATACCTGCTATATATTTTTGTTTTTAAGTTGAGATGAGATAATATATTTGGGGGTTATACTATGATGATTAAAATATAATAGGTAGTCAAAAATCTATGCCACATATTATTAAACAATACAGTTGTTATCTGTAAATTTATAGTACAATAATGGAATGTACAATTGATTATAGTATAATGGCACATGTTAATAAAATATATAAAGAATGCTACAGGCACTAAAAATGGTAAATAAATATTTTTTATGAAAATTATATAAAACAAAAATAATTTTGGGTTGAAGTAACTAACTACTAGGGAAATCAAATAAATTCTCCCAGGAAATAGAACACTTGTGCAGTCTTGAAGGAAGAGAAGAAAAACATATCAAAGTACTTATTCCAACAACACTAATTATCTTTAATTTATTTTGATTTTTTTTCTTTGAAATTAACTTTTGAATTAGATTTTTCTCTTAAATTGTTTAAATGATGGAACATAGCTGTCATATGAAAATGAATCTGATTTTTGAAACAACCAGTAATAAGTTTTAATTAGTTAAGAAGACTAATTTTAGTAATTGAGCTTGATAACATTTTTGAGGAGTCACTTATTACACAAAATTCATTCATTTGCCCAGCAACACTTAACTGGCCTCTTATTCTGTCTGGTGCTGTTAAAGATACAATAACAAATTTTAAAATAAAATTAAAAAACAAAAGTAAAAAAGGTCTTTTTATTATTTAGCAGAAACAAACAGGTATATAAACAAATACATTCAGTAGAGGACCATAAAGGAGTAGTTTGAGGTTTGACTAATTGACAAATAAAAAAAGGTGGCCACTTTTTGAATGATACAGGAAAGGGTTTATAGAGAAGGTAGAAGAGTCCTTGAGAATACCCAATTGAAAAACAATTAGGCATTCTCAAGGACAGTGGGGGCAAATGAAGGACCCTGAGCAGAGGTGAAATTTCTCAGTTCATATTTAGGATAAGCAGATCAGATACAGGGAGAGGCTGAGTACAGGGGCAAGAGTAGGGCTAAATCCAGAGATGAAGATTCAGAGACAGGCAGGGGCAAAACCACAGGGGCCTTGTGTGCTAGGCTAAATGACTTGTATTTTACCTTATGGGAATTGGAAACCACTGAAGAATGTTACAAGCAGAAGTGACTCTGTGCAATGGAATGGGATTTTATAATTGAGGGTCAGGCATTTGGTCAGAGTAATTAAGAACTTAACTAAAGCGGGCCAGACAAGGGTATCACAGTCCTAGAATAAGGAAGATTTGCTTTGGGATTGAACAACCAGGGAGTATGTAAGAATTGAAGCTCATATGCTATGTCTCAGGACATGTCTCCATTGATAACACTAACAGTGAGATAAATGGTGTAATCTAATGGCATCGTAGGATTACTAGAAATTGTGTCAACTATCATTAGAAAAGTACAATTTTGGGAATCAAATGATCTCCCAAGAAAGCCAGACCTTCGGAAAGGTCTGATGGAGAGTGAACTGAGGCATTTTCTTCTACTTGAAATGGGAAGAAAATTGACTCTCAATGAACAATGGATACCTGGAAAAATGACCGAATGATAAAGGGTTAGTGTAATAGGAACAGCAGGAAAAAGAATCAGTAACCATGAAAAGAGTCATAGATGGTAGTTTATGAGTCCCCTGAGATTCTAATTAAAATGAGGGCTTGAGCTGAGGGAAACAGAGGAGAGGAGGCAGGCCAGGATAATGTCAAGAAGGTACTTTTCCTTATCTTACCGTATAATAGACAACCTTATAATATCTTACCTTATAATAGACAAATATGCAAATTGACCGTACCTTCGCTACGCCCAAGCCACGCCCACCAACCAAGCCACGCCCACCAACCACGCCCACCAGGAAACCGTTGCAGGGACATTGGGGTGTGGCGGAGCCCAAGGCCAGGAAAGCCGCCCAAGGTTTTCCCAGCCTTGGGCGCCAGCGGGGTGCCTGCGCCGATCACAGGAGACCACTGGAGGCTCGCTCCTGCGATCGGGTAGCAGGGACGCTGGGTGCAGCCGAGCCCAAGGCCACCGCCCAGGGCCAAGCCCCAACCCTGAAAGAAGGCAGAAGGCGGTGGCCACAGCCAAGGCCTGGGTCCCCGGTGCCGACAGAAAACTGGTGCAGGCAGCCAGGTGAATGAAGGTCTATTGCAGGAATCTTCATGCAAACGGGCTACTAGTTGATCTAATAAAGTTCTATAAAATGGGGAAGTAGGAGCCAGCCACCCCAAATTCGGTGGCATTCTATACAATGCACAGGTAATTACTGTCAAAATACCTGATTGTTTAAACAAATTTGTACCAATTGGCTTTTGTGAGGAAATGGAGATTACATACGTTATTTGTTAATTTCTTCCATCTTTGTTATATCTGGAATCTACCTCCCTCCAACTCCAAATAGAAGGTATTCTTTTATCCACAGTCTGTGAATGATTAATAATTCTCCCTTTTCCAATTTCCTTCTTTGATCAGTTAGATAATGTGGATTGGACACTTGTCTAGGTTTTTAAATGGACTTTTAATCTGTTGAATTGAACAATCAGTTATCTATTAGCCCTAGCATATTTATCACATCACCGAAACAAATCAACTGGCAACATTTTTTTTTAAAATCACATGCTTCACTTAAACAAAAACAAACAAACAAACCTCTGATCTTTATTAGATAAATAATCCTGCCAGAGAAAAGATTAAACTTACGTTTCATTCCAGTTGACCAAGAAAAAGAACAATTTCTTTATTGGAATATTTCTGTAGTTTCTCACTTGGAACAGCTTCTTTCCAGCATAAGTAAGCCAACAGGAAAAAGAAAACGCTTTATATCTAAAAAGAAATAACATTGATTCAATAAGCTGAATACTATCCAGAAACACATTTTCTATATGGGTCAATTATTGTAATAGGTAAACATCAAATGATAAAGTGCTGTTTGCTTGTATGAAGTTTGATTTAAAAATGACTTTAAGAATTTATGTTGGGTGATGTCAGCAAGAAGGCAGACTAGGAAGCCCCAGATCCTCCTTCCCCCATGGAGACACCGATTCAAAAGTAATACATGAATCTATTCCCTTTGAGAACAATCCTGAAAAAAGTGAAGAGGCTCCTGCACCACAGGCAAGTTCAAAACCACATAGAAATCAGTAAGAAAATTCATGGTATTTATTTTCCAGAGCCCCTCATCCAAACAAATCAGAAGGAAGCTCCCACCTCCTGGCCTTCCCTTGGGGTGGGAAAGAAAAGACTGCAACATATATCCAGCACTCAGACATTTTAGGTATCTACCCAAGTGACTGGTTACTATTTGAGTGCTGAATAGGAATGGGTGCCAGTTTGGGGCCTCTGAGAACAAACACTTGTGAATAACCAATTGGTCAAGCAAGAGAAAAGCCACCCGCCAATGTAAAAGAGAGATCTCATAAGTTTATCAGCAGATTTCCCCGCAGAAACCTTGCAGGTCAAGAGGGAGTGGGCTGATATATTCCAAGTTCTAAAGAAAAAAATGTCAATCAAGAATATTCTATCTGGCAAAACTGTTTTCTTAACAACTTTAATTGATGTAATCAATATGATCATATAGATTTAACATAAGGAATTAAAAAATATTACTCTATGCTATTCAAGAAAATACTACGTGATAGAATTAACCTAAATTCTGGTGATGCTCCATGCATAATTGTGGTTAATTTCTTTTGTAACTAAAGTAACTTTGGCTAATTTCCACGTTATCAAGATACTGATCTCACAAACTGTCATGACTTGATGGGGATCAGAGTGAATTTTTTTTTTCTATTTTTAATTACTCTCCGTCTTCCTGTATGTGTGTGACCTCTCTCTCTCTCTCTCTCTCTCTCTCTCTCTCTCTCTCTCTTCTCTCTCTCTCTCTCGTCTGTGAATTGGCACTAGTCATTTAGATTCAAACCTAAAAACAAAATTTTAAGATAGGATGAGCATTTTCCGTTTTCATAACAATATATTGATCACATGCAGTCATTTTTAATACAGAGAATGGGAGAAGACTTGATGGAAAAGGAGTACTAATTAAGAAAAAAGGTTTTAAAAATGATTTTAAGAATAAGCATAGATATATTCTGATTACAGTAAAAAAATTATGAAATACTTGCCCTTGCAAATAAGAACAAGAAAAATTATGCTGTAATTAGAAGCTATGTAAATATTAATTAACACTTTTGTGAAAAATTCACCACCACTCACCCGTGCACCCAGGTCTCTGGAATATTGTGAGCTGCATATACTGTGAAGCTAAGGTGGGAATGGAGCCCAGGATTTACACAGGAAACAATAACAGGTATATTTAGAGGCTGGAAATCGGTATAAAAGCTGTTGCAATAGACATCAATTAGCTGGTAAATGGATGTGGACAGTTCAGTTGTCACTTTTTCTATCAAGCCTAGGGGGGGAAATGATAGAAATTAGGTCATCTGTGAAGGGCCATATTTATCATTAGCTGTCTATCATAACTCTTAAATGTTTTATAATAAAATTTAAGTAAAATTTAATTAAAATGACCCTCCTCCAACTGAAGCCAATTAGCCATCTGGCCCTCCATACGCAGCCTGGGTTAGGCGCTAATAGTATTGATAATCAATGGACTTTCATATCTTCAGCTGCAGAAATTTTAGAAGCACAACGATTAACACAAATCAGAGTTTTTAATTATTAATTTGGGATTCTGATCAACTGTCATTTGAAATCATGTTTGTTTTAAGTTATCATTTGGAATTCGCAAAAAAAGGGGCATGTTTGCTACATGGCCTATAAGTTCTTCTAACAAATTTCATCTAAAAGTTACTCATAATAAATTTGATTATGCTATGGCATTTACCATTCACTAAACACTAATCATATAGCATACCTTGCCCTCCTATGAATAAAGAATGGTGTTAGTACATGGCTAGAAGCTGAAATAAGCTTGAAATGAATGATTTATGATGTTTACTACATCTAGTCAAAATCAAAATAAAGTTTTACTGGACTTGTATCACTGATTATTTAAAGGGCATCTATCGATTTTTCCTAAAAGTGACCTGAAGTGTCATGAAGGAAGAAAAATAGAAGAAAAAAAAAAAAGACTAAGAACAGGGACTAGCAGTTCAATGACAGCATGTGAAAAGAGTCACCTAATTAAGGAATGCAAGGTAAGCTTTCCTGAGAATGACTTTTTTTCTCCTGATAAACTCTCTTTGCTGGAAAAATTCCTGCCTGAGAGGAAGTAAAAGAGTCTGACGAAATGTACCAGGTAGAACTGGTGGCCTTCGATCCACGTCAGGAAAGATGGCACCATTACACTGGAGACGCTTCTGAGGACGGGGAACAGCGTCCTCGGGTTCCGTGTCAAACCTCTTAATGGGCCAGGGAACAGCATTCACTGCCGGCATTTTACAGGCAGCAACGAACGGCTGCAGGATTAGAATCTTTAAAATACGCACTACTTGCAATTATTTTGTTTTGATCATCAATTATGGCAGTATTTTAAAAATTAAATAAAGAATAAACTCCAATGTAAAAGCTCACACATTATTTTTTTACCCAGATGAAAACAACCTTCGACAAATAGTCAAGTGACACAAGGCAATATATAGCTATGTGTCTATGCATTATGCTTTACTTCCACATGCATTTCCTTTTTTTATTGATTTTTTTACAGAGAGGAAGGGAGAGGGATAGAGAGTTAGAAACATCTATGAGAGAGAAACATCTATCAGCTGCCTCCTGCAAACCTCCTACTGGGGATGTGCCCGCAACCCAGGTACATGGCCTTGACCGGAAACGGACGTTTCAGTCAGCAGGACAATGCTCTATCCACTGAGCCAAACCGGTTAGGGCCCAAGTGCATTTCATGAAGAATGCATTTCAAAGATCATTAGAAATGTATTAAGCACCAAAGTTACTGGGCTTGATGGCAAAAGACGGAGGGATAATGTTTATTACCCCTGATTTTACTTCGGAAAAAAATGTTCTAGTATAATGAAATAAAGAAAAAATGACAATACTTATGCAATCAAACACATTAATTAGAACCTATGATGATTTAGTATATAGAATATAAGTCTCTGGGAGCATTCCTGTGCAATTTTATGGGATCTTGCATTCCAATCTCCAAGAAACATGAGTGAAGGGATTTTATTCCAACATTCCTAGTAGAAAGGAAGGAAGGACTAGCTCCATGTTGGCATACCCCAGGCTTGTTCACTCCACATTCTATCACTTAGACTTTCTGTTAGTATTATTGTTGGGGAGGGCCACCCCACCGCCTTCGCTCCCTCTGTGGTGTTATGGAGATTTATGAATGCCTGGAACAGGAATTTTCCCACTAGCGCAGGTCTTTTTCTCTCTGTCCTCTGTCATCCCATTCTCCTCTGTGATGTGAAGTGGCAGTTCTTCAAATATAATTAAATGTCTTCTTTTGAGCAGTGAGAATTAGCGTTGAAAGGATGTCACTTTGTACATAACTTTCTCCTGACCGTGATTAAGGGTATGGAGGACAGGTCACAGTTAATATTTGCATTTCCCTATCACCTCTGAATCCTAGGGTGCTAGCTGAGCATATGGGGGTCCGTTGCCTTGTAGATACCGAGTGTTCATTTGCTAAATACCATTTGCCTGTGCGAATAAGAACATCCCTGGCCGCACCTTGCACATTAAATACTATTACATCTTTAATGCCTGTAAGGACAACTGAGGATCAAAGAGTTTAATTATCTAAGATCATAAAGTCAAAAAGTGGCAGAGTTGAAATTCAAAACCAGTTCTCCCCGATTCCAAACTCTTTCCTCTACTAGTTTATCCTCTATGAAGGCAAAGTCCTCCTGGGGCTTGCCGTTCTAGGGGCTTCTCAGAGCCTCTGGGAACACTATGTCACAGAAACAAATTCTCCGATTGTCATGATAGGTTGGTCTTTCAAACAGAGCTTGATTTTAAATTTTAAATCAGTGAGTTTGAAGAAAGACACCTGCTACTTTCCTGACATTCTTACATCAAAATGGAATTAGCTAAAGAACATTTTACGGTTTCTTAAAGTGGTCATAAAGGTATTTTTCAGTATTCTTATCATTTTTATAGATCTCTTGTTTTTTCCTATATTAAAAAAAAAGGCAGGTTAAAAGTTTAGAGACTGTGGATAGTTATTCACTCTCTGAATTATAGCGTCATCAATAAAAATAGTTTTAGCAATGCATTTTTCCCTCAAAAAACATTTGTGTGTGTTTGTGTTACCATAATATTTGGATGAAAAATTTTAAAAAAAAGTATTTATTTTTGGTTCTATAACTTAAAAAGAAGCACATTTGGGTACATGCATGTTTTACCTTTTGCTGAAGTCTCTGAATTTTGATGAAAACTCTAAAAAAGAAAAATAGGTGCAAGACATACTTATTATTCAGAAAACAAATTTACAAAACAGTTATACTAATAATATTCAAAATCTAAACACTGAAATTTCTCTGGACTGATAAAAAGACATAGTGTTTCTTGGTATCATAAATAAATGTTGCTTATTAAACAGAAAATCTAAATTACAATATTAACGAAAGCCTAAATCCTTGTAATGAACAATCTAGGTTATTTGAGTTTTTAAAGAGAAATTTCTAGAATAGGCTCAAACTTTTTAGTATGATTAGAACAGTTCTCCATTGCCTATGCTCAATCCCCCTCCACAACAGTGACCAATCTTTTGATATAAGTGCATTTCTAATTCTCTCTGTTTGGTGTATTCAATTCTCATTATTAACAGTCATTCAGATGCAAGTATTGGGCTTCACCAAAAGAGGGCTGAATGAAAGTGCACAAAATCATATAAATTCACTATGTAGTTTCATTTCTTTCTTTTTTTTAGCAGATTAAAAAATGATAGTAAAACACTAGATCATATCCTAAAAAAACTATCTGAAATTATTTATTTTGTTGTCATTTATGTTTACATTAATTATTGTGGTGGTTTTGTTTATTTCTCTATTTATTGGTTTGTTTTTGTTATTTTTGTTGGAGGCCTAGATTATTTTAGTGGTTTATGATTTATTGGTTATAACTTCATTATCATGAACTATATAAGGTGATTCACAGATTCACTAAAAATAAGGTTTCCAGTCCAAAAGCAAATTCATTTGTTTAATAAGGTCTATATTAAATGACACTAAATTTTTAAAATGTTGCTTTGACAAGTTTGCTTTTAAGTAAATCCAATGAATGAAAAGCCTGACTTCTCAAACAAATAAATTAGGGAATAATTGTTTTCATATAACAAGAAATTTGCTGTAGGATTCCTTTAGAGAGAAAACACTCCTATCATGTTTAAAATGTAATTAAATTTATATACAACTCATTTAAAAGCATTATTCACATGAACCTTTTCAGAAGCATTTTGCTTGGGTAAAATATTTCATGTGAGCATAGTTCCAACCATTAGTCTAAACAATTCCACATAAGATCTTTATCCCATTCCTGTGTGTGAGACTATTGAAGATGTTAGCCTGACTTAACTAGAATTCAATTTATTCAGAAATAAAATCTTGTATTTTAAAATCACCATGACATCCACCTACAGAACAATGTGTAAGACCATATTTTTCACTTTATGGTTCATTTATTATATGAGTATTTAGTGAAAATATATTACGTGGGATTCTGGAATATAATTTTGACAGATGGAAAATTGTTTCCAGTGCTGAGTGGGAGCATGAACTAGAGTACACCTGCCTTTGTGATATGATTCTTCATCCTGCCGAAACTTACATTTAATAAATACCTAATTACTTCCCTGAGTGGCAGGAAAATAGTCTCTTGCAAGTTGACCAAAAAGTGTAGCCACGAGAAAAGAAAGCTTCTCAAGTTTGACTGAGTTGGCAGAAGACTCATCTGTGTCAGTATTTCTTTAATCTTGGCTCATGGTGGATGGATAGACTGACTACTTTGGCATTGTAAACTGCAGTTGGTTAACACACACATTCTGTAAAAATGTGCTTACTATTTGTGCCAATATTCTTATGTAGGTGGGTTCATAGTTAAGGTAGAATGGGAAAAGAGATGAAGAAAAAATCTGAATGAAGGTGATATAGAATAAGGAGACTTTTAGAGTGTGCCTAAAGTAAGTAGAATCTGTTTATTGGGGGATATCGAACCATTGATTTTGGTCATTGATATGTCTGAAATAAAACTGATAAATGTCAACTCTTTTCTTCATTTCTATGCATGAGTCATCACATATAATTTAGTGCTCAAAAGTATATAAGAAATGTGAAATGTGAATGAGCTTTCCTTGAGAATTATAATTGTTTATAGTTTTCCTAGGAAATACTCAAATTTTCCTTGAAGGATAATTTTGGCTTCAGATACTAATATATTGAGAGTTTGATATTTCAGAGAAAATTGTCATTTATAGTCTTTTAGGAAGTTTCAGAAAATGAATGTTTTAAAGGTAAAGCTTTTTATCTAGTAATACTGTAACATCATTTGAAATGCTTCCTGCTAAAATTACATTTTCCTCATTCTTTGATCAGTCATTGGTTTCAGCTGACTTACTGAGAGCTGGACATAAAAATGGATGAACAACCAAGTGGTCTTAACAGATGGGAAGACACGTGTTCACATTCATGCATCTGGTCTCCTCCTCTGGCAAAGGCTCACACGTGTCATGAGGCTGGCTGGAATCGATGGCCCTGAGGTAATGGGGACTTAAGTGGTGCTTGTGTGAATTAACACCATCTTGGCCACATGGGGAAGATTCTGGAAAACTTCCACCAGCAGCATCCCCACTACCTCCAGTAATAATATTGACTCTCATTCAAGACACTATCTTCTGGATGATTACTATTAATATTATTTTACATTAATTTAATTATTAACATTTTTTCTAATACTTAGATAACATAACAAATTATTAACATTATTTTTAATACTCATAAGAACTCTGCAAATTCTGTTTTATTTTTCTGTTTTAGAGATGATTAAAACTAAACATCAGATAAATGAGTGAATTTTCCAAAGGCTATTCAGCTAGAAAGTGTTAGATCTTGAATTCAAGTCATGTTTGCATAGCACTAAGATCTTTGTATTTTATTATCCACTTTAGGTGTTCAAAATGTCTCCAATACATGATAATCTAAGAGAAACTAATTGTTTGTTGAAAGTAACTACCTTGTTATCTTGATTAACTTTAGTTATTATTGGAAGCTTCTTTTAACATTATGTAATTCCTAAGTTTTTGAGTTTATCAAGATATTTATTTCCAAAACATATTGATGATAGGTTTTTCAAGACTATAGTATAATTTTCCCACTCTGACACAGAATGGAAAAATATGACCAGATAATATGTACTCACATCAGATTTCTTACCTTGCTATCATTTGTGAAAACCATGGATCTAAATATCTACACACAAACAATTTTGGAGACTAGGAAATACTCAATTTCTCCTTGAAGGATAATTTTGGCTTCATTTTCTTCTATAATTGGAAAGTGTAAGAGTAGATATTTCCAAACTAAGAAACATTTAAGGAAATAAATGCATGTCTATCTGAGACATTGAAGTTTGGGATTTATTGATTATAGTGTTTCAATGTTGATTTCTTCATTGCTTTGTGTTTTTAATTTTTGATAAATGTTTATCTTGGAAATCTTATGGTCATCATTTTTCCTGTCCATGCATGCAAAGAAGGTACATAAATGTATATATTCATTACTACTAGCTAATCACAAAAACGTTCTAATTAAAATAAAACATGGAAAGTTCAACTTTAAGACATTACTGATTTTTTTCATAGTTTACCTATTTGAAACAATAAGCACAATTACTTATATATATTAATATAATTGCCCACTTTCTAAATCAATTTTTGAAATGTCAAGGCTGGCTTATTTAATATAAGACAATCTGTGCTGTTCCTTTCCATGCAAGTAAGGATGCAGGTAATCTTTCTCTTACAAAGTTTCACATACACTGGAATGTGTATAGAGCCCTGGTTCAAATCTCTATTAATGACCTATACACAAGCCGGGTAGGCATCAGATTTCAATAATGAAATGAGCATAAAATACCTACACTATAGCATTGCTATGAGGAAGAGCTGCAATAAAATACAACCTAAGTTAAATAATATTTTAGTGAAACTATTTTATTATTGCAATGTACTATCCGGGACTTGTTATTATTTTTATTATCATAATCATCACAGTCAGTGTATCTTTCTGCTTAATCCCTTGCTAAACTAATGATAAGATTGAATGAATTCATCGGACCAGATTTCCTATTCTTTTTCTTGGGTAATAATCACACATCAGATTTTTGAGCTTAAAAAAGGAAATCACTTAATATTCATTTTTTTTTAACTGAAAAAGAAGACAGGAAATCATTGCAGGTTGTGGGATCATAGAAGCAGTGTGCATTGCAAATTCAGCAAAACATGTCACAAAAACTGACATCTTTTCTACGTAAGTGCTTAACCATGCATTCATGGACACTCATGCCTGTATATACTGGTGCATGTGAGAGCCATTAACAGTCTGTACAAACACTGGCCTGTGAATATTATTACATAAGCATATTCATCTAGGTAGATTGTAGGATTGATTTCAGTCTCACTTGGAAGTTATATTGTTACTACAAACTTCAAAGGTGTAAGAGATTTCCTTTTAATTTAATTAAATTCCTTTGTACAATAAAGTTGTTTTGATGGTTCCCAAATGATTGAAATATACTTGCATGCGTGCAAACACACACACACACACACACACACACACACACACACACACACACACACACAGTAGTTAGTCCAGTCTTTCACTCTCCTTAATTAATTATTGAACTTAGGTTTAAAATAATTGCTGTGTAATAGATGAGTATATTTACCTCTGATTTTCTCTGAAGAATTAGATTTAGTTTATTTATGGCATCTGTAATTTGCTTGGTCTCCACACATCCCAGAACACTGCATATATTTTTAACTTCTTCAGTAATACTTTCCACATTTTGCTGTAGATGAAAAGAGTCAGATCTTGCAGTTTATTGAAATTGAGAGGACGCTGATTTATCTCTACTCTTTTCATGAAGAGGACATAGACTAAAACATGGTTGTTCCTGTGCACAGAGCAGATTTTCAAGACTGGTTATCCTATGGCCTGAGCTATAATTTTCATTGAGCAAATGCTCAAAAGTAGGACTATTAAGATTATATGTATCAGCTCTAACTCTAGTTTAACATCTACATGTATAAAAGGCTAAGCGACTAGTTGACTGGCCAGTGGGTATGACGTGCACTGACCACCAGGGAGCAGATGCTCAATGCAGAAGCTGACGAGTGACTGCAACTTTGCAGAGTGCCCTCTTGCACTCCAAGACCCCTCAGGGGATGTCAGAGAGCTGGTTTCAGCCTGATCCTCGCAGGCCAGGCTGAGGGACCCCACCTACTGGAGGGACCCCGCTCACTCCACAGACGCCCTTCGAGCTGTGGCACTGCCCACGGTGCGGCCGGCCGGGTAGGGACCACGGGAGGTTGGTTCCAGGGCATGTCCAGCCTGTCTTGCCAAGTCCTGCCCCACTGGCCAACTTCTAATTAATTTCCTTTCAATGTGCATGAATCTGTGCACCGGGCCTCTAGTTATCTTAAAGTTGGAGAGAGGGAGGGGAGGGATGGTGAGGAGGAAGGAAAGAAGAGGAAGGGAGGGAGAGACAGAGTATGTTTGTTTTCTGCAAAATACTTTGAAAACAAGGCAACTGACAGCAGACCCATGAAAAGTTTTGGAATGCATTTGTAAACAGTGTACAGGAGGGCAAATTATTAAAAATCATATTCAGTGTTCAGAACAAACTTGGGACAAGGAAGTTTGGTGCTGGATTGTTCAGTAATCATTTGATTATACTATCCTTCAAACAATTGATGTTTCAAAAAATTACTGATGACAAATATAGTCTACAGTAGTGACCAACTCTTCTTAAAATCAAAATTGCTGGCTGCACTTAAGATAGTTATACACATATTTTTATGGTCACACTTCTAGGAGCCTTTTGTTAGTCTTTTATTTCTCATTTTTCACATGTTCTAATTTGGATTTCATTTTTTAAAAATCTGTTCTCTTTTGGTCTTATTCTTTTCTGTGTATTATCAATAATATGTTGAGAAATGTTTTCTTCATTAACTCTGTGTTAATTCGCCTTTCTCTCTACAGCAGTGATGGCGAACCTATGACATGCGTGTCAGCACTGACACGCGTAGCCATTTCTGATGACACACGGCCGCTGAGGCGGCCGCATGCCGAGGATGAAACATTTGTGAAATAATGTTTTTTCCTCAAAGTGACACACTACCCGAGTTATGCTCAGTTTTTTGGCGAAGTTTGACACACCAAGGTCAAAAGGTTGCCCATCACTGCTCTACAGTATTTTTATGTACTCTGTTTATATCATTAATGATGGTGGCTTTTTAAAACATGTCAGCTCAGTCACCAGAATCACAGTAATTTCAATGGAGGATTAGGACAGTTTATTCAAAACAGGTGGGGAAATATTTTTCCTTTCTGTTTTCATGCAGATATTTGGATTCCCAATTCCCCAGAAAGATTTTTAACTTTGCTAATTCTAGATCATTTTTTAATCAAAACATTATCAATACATGTACACAAAATGGATATTATATGAAGGGATACCATTTTGTTTATTTTGTGGAAAAACATTCTTTTACATGCTGCCAGTCTCTCTTATATATGATTTTATAAACACTGAAAATGAATGACAGAAACCTACGAAGAATAGCTACTAGAAAGTTAAATTAATACTGTGAAAGACACAATCAGAATTCCAAAAATGTTAATATACTCAATGAATGAGCTTAAAGTAAGAAGATGTGATTTAATTGGGATACATTTTGTTGTTCACAGATTAAGAAAATACAACCACTCAATTATAACATGGGAAAGAATAACTTATGAGTAATTCACATGAAAAAAGCCAGCTGTTTTATTTATGTGTGACCTGACTATGAACCAGCATCAAGGCACGGCTGCCAGAGGATCTACTTCATTATTAACTTAGTCTTGTTTTGGGGGGAGAGAAAGAGAAAAAAAAAGCAGTTTGCCTTTGAGGAAGAGGTAGACATGGGAGAATAGTAGAAACAAAAACCTTTTGCTCCTGGAAGGGGTAGGAGACTGTCTTGATTCCTGGATCCCACATGGATACCAATCAGAGATCAGGTACCACTGGAAGGAGGTGAGGAAAACTCTCCTATATAAGACTGCAAATAAAAGGCACATGTGTGTGTGTTGGGGGGGGGGGGGGAGGCAGGGAGGGATGAGTCAGGGATTCTCATAAATTTCCAATCTTGAGGCTTAAGAGCAAAAAACTCCCTTTATCCTACTATAAAAAAAAAGAGTCTATTTTTAATAGTAATAAACAAGAACAAAGTACACTGGGGGAGAGACAAACATATTGAGGCTTAGGCAAACAGGGAGTCTTGAAAGCAAACTAATGTCACCCAAATAAATTTAATTTTAAATAAATAATTCTATATAATAAAGAGGTAATATGCAAATTGACCATCACACCCTCATAAGATGGCTGCCTACAACCAGGCTGGCAAGGGGGTTAGTGAGGGACAACCAAATGACTGAACAAGCAGGCTGCAAGGGGCAACCAGGCTGGCAGTGGGGGGGGGGCAGTTGGGGGCAACCAGGCCAGCGGGCGGGGGCAGTAAGAGGTGACCAGGCTGGTGGGGGGGAGGCAGTTAGGGCAACCAGGCCAGTGGTAGGGGTGCAGTTGGGGGCAACCAGACCAGCGGGGGGGCAGTTGGGGTGATTAGGCTTTCAGGGGGAATAGTTAGGAGCAACCAGGCTGTCAGGGAGGGGGCAGTTGGGTGTGACCTCACCAGCAGTGGGGGGCAGTTAGGGGTGACCAGGCCGGCAGGGGAGACAGTTAGGGGTGATCAGGCCAGCACGCAGAGACAGTGAGGGGTGATCAGGCCAGTGGGCAGGGGGGGAAGTTAGGGCTGACCAGGCAGGCAGGCACGTGAGCGATTAGGAGCCAGTGGTTCAGGATTATGAGAGGGATGTCCGACTGCCGGTTTAGGCCCAATCCCTGTGATTGGGCCTAAACCGACAGTTGGACATCCCCTGTGGGTTCCTGAATTGGAGAGGTTACAGGTTGGGCTGAGGGGACCCTCCCTCCCATGCATGAATTTCATGCACTGGGCCTCTAATAATAACATATTTATGTTAATAATAACATAAATAATAGAATATATAAATAAATTGAGGTTCACTTCTCTTGTTGAGTACTATACAGCAATGAAAATAAATCAAAACCACATGGGACAAGGTGGATAAATTTCAAAAACGATATTGAATGAAAAAATACAAAGCTCAAAAAGTATATACAGTTTGACTCCATTGAGGTAGACATTGAAAGGAAACTCAAACCTTATATTGTTAATGGATATACACTTTGGTGGTGAAATGGTAATTAAAAGCTATGAAATACTTTTCACCAAAGGCTCTTATGCAGAAAAAAAGAGATATGAAATGGCAAGCAGGCAGATCCTATGACACTGACAATATTTTGTTCCTAAACTTTTTTTAAAAGATATGTTTTTATTTATTTCAGAGAGAGGAAGAGCAAGGAGAGAGAGAGATAGAAACATCAATGATGAGAGAGAATCATTGATCAGTTGCCTCCTGCATGCCCCTCATTAGGGATTGAGCCCACAACCCAGGAATGTGCCCTGACTGGAAATCAAATCATGACCTCCTGGTTCATAGGTCAATTTTCAACCACTGAGGCACACCGGCTGTTCCTAAACTTAATGTTTAGTATAAGTGCCAGCTCTATTCTTCTTCTTTAGTTTGTATACATCTTATTATATGTCCTCTATGTAGTACATAATTCACTGCAAAAATTTCAAATCAAATGTCAGATCATGTTATTTCTTTGACAAAATCCTTCAATGCTCTCTTTCTCACTAGGAATACAAATTATGTTGGCTAGTGATTACTTTTCTTGTTGAAGATTTACTTTCAATTTTTCATTTTTGTTTTTCTTCAAGTCTGGAATGTTCATTACGTAAGAGGTTGGACTTTCAGTAGTTTCAATCTGCCCTTTATTTCTACTAAGATAGGTTTCAATTCTGCAACTGTGTTTTATGTTTCTTGTGACTTTACCTCTTCCTATTCTTGACTTTTCCTTTTGTAATCTTACAACTGGTCCTAGTTACCTATTTATTTTATCCTATTTTAAATGATTTTTTTTTGCTTCCTTTTCACCTTTTCTTATATTCTATTGTGAATGCAAATGAATTTTGCAACATTTTTCTTCTGAATCCTTTGTAGTCCTCTACAAAGTGTTAAAAATAGTAGGGGGCATGCAGGAGGCAGGCGGTCCATGATTCTCTCTCATCATTGATGTTTCTCTCCCTCTTTCTCTCTCTCTCTCTCTCTCTCTCTCTTTCCCTTCCTCCCTAAAATCAATAAAATTATATATTAAAAACATTGTAACTCTAATAGCAATAAACTAACACTTGTACTTACCTTTCCTTGAATACTTTTTATATTCCATATACTATATTGTATTAAGCATATTACATCCATGGTTTTATTAACTTTAAAAATATCATTATATTTTATTTTATTATATGGACTTTAGCGATGAATATAATATGAACTCTAGGAAGGTTAAATAAAAACTTCCCGAGTGGGCAGAGGGTTGGCATATACATCGATCTGACTTTGGAATCTCTGCTCTTAAATTCTGTCTTTGCAGTCACTCTGTTTAAATTCTGTGTCAAACTGGAACTTTTGAATATCCAACAACAGATCTGCTTGTTACTATAAGAGCTTCCATTCTGGAAATGCTAAATATTTAAGATCCTTATGCACCCTCATTCTTTCTACTTCTTTATAGAATTTTCAGTCTCTATCTAGTGGCTGAATACAGTTGAATTTGGGCTCTGGGGAGTGAAAAGTGTGAGCTAAGTAATATTCTGCCTTCCTCACAGCCATATATTCTTCTGGTTATTTATCTACTAGGTAATATCTCCGAGTCATGGGCTAGAAAGTAAGGGGTTTTAGACCAGGTAGTTGTTTGATGAAGCCAAGCCACATTTTGAAGCATCCTATCTAATAAAGACAGAATATGCAAATTGACCGTCACTTCGCGACAAAGATGGTGGTACCTGCAGCCAATAAGGAGGGAATATGCAAATTGATGCAACAAAGATGGTGGCAGCCAGTCTGGGACACTTGCCATGGCGATGACGCAGGTGTTCCACACTGCCTTGGCTGCTCCGGGCCAGAGTGAAGGTGGAAGGTGGCTCAGGCTGGAGCGAAGGCCCAGGTCCCGTGTGCCGGCAGCCAGGGGAAGGAAGGCCTAATCTTGCATAAATCTTTGGACATCAGGCCTCTAGTGAATATATATTTCTCAATCCAGATCCCTCTAGTATACAATTAAATCACAAGATACTAGATTCTAGTATAAGTTTGTCATCAGTGATAGGAATTGCTGACTTTCTCTAAAAATCCTACTTGACATTTTAATAAAAAATGTTGGAGACCACATATTAGACTCTACAAGGAAGAAGCAACTTTGCATCAGAGGCTAACTCTTCACCCAGATTGAAGTCTGATTTTACACAGCTTTGCTCTGTGTAAATACCTGTCTATGTATGTTATTTATGTGACTATACTGTCTCTTCAAATAAAACCTCAGCAACTTCAGAGCACGGTTCTGACTTCCATTTCTCTTCATCCTCATGACTAAATAGTTTAGTAATTTGCATTAAACAATATGTTAGGGAAAAGTTCTTTCAAAATGCCCAATCTGAAATAAGTCAAGTTCAAAATATGTTAATTAACTGCATAGCTGGTTTGGCTCAGTGGACAGAGTTTCAGCCCTTGGACTGAAGGGTCCTGGGTTTGATTCTAGTCAAGAGTACATACTCATTTGCAGGCTCCATGCATGAAGAAGTAACCAATCGATGTGTCTCTCTCACATCATGTTTCTCTCTCTCTGTCTTTCCCCCTCCCTTCCACTCTCTCTAAAAATCAATGGAAAAATATCCTCAGATGAGGATTAACAACAACAACAACAACAAAACACTAAAAAATATTAAGTAACCATTGTTAAAGAAAGAAAATATTTGGAAACTTAAAATATCTACATTGATATTCAGTAATATTTATTAAGCCTGTATATTTTTAAAATTTTTCAAATTATGTGTAATAAGCTAAGTTTGGGAAATATAAAACCACATTCTTTTTCAACTCAATACTGTTTTTGACACAGATGAAATGCTACTTAATTCACTTGTCAAATAAATAGAAAGCCCAAAATTGTGAATTGATAATATCACAGTCTATCCTCACTTCTCAGATATTTACTATTGATTCTGCTTTAGAATCCCATTAAAAAGCTCATTGTTTCACATAGAGTTCATCTGGAAAATCTCAGACACTGTGGCCTACTTATAAAATAATTCAGATGTGGATGATGATAACTATTTGCCAGTAGTAATATAGAAACACCATTTCTTTGATGTTTTGCCAAGTTTTAAGTCATATTTTAATTTACAATAGTCAATGGCTTCTTTCAAAGTGGAAATATTGGGTTCTTTATATATGAGTAATATGATCAAACTTCTGTATTTGGAAAATAAGAACTGTTAACAGATTCTCAACAATTCGTGTATGTATGGGTTTGTGTGTGTATATGTAAAAAGATGTCTATGATGCATGAATAGTACAGAGACATTTGGCATTTTGATCATTAAAATTCATCTGTAAGTAATTTGCTATAACCTCAAAAGTCTATCAACATATAGTCAAGATACATAAATGATCTGGGAATAAAGTCATAATCTGTCCTGGGTACATGGTAAATTTCAAATTCTACACTATCACAAAGGTAGAGAATGACTGTCACAAAGGTGAAGAAGAAAGCTGAAAGAAGTACTAATTATGACACATTTACAAGACTTAAAACAATCTAATTTTGAATTATTTTGATATTCCACATTTTAAATTTCCAGATTCAGGCCAGGCTCAAAAAAGAAAAATGGAATTAGAGTGAGGGGATTATTCTTGGGGAAGGAATATCAGCTATGTATTTCTCATCACCATATCTTTAAATACTTTTGTTAAATTCACACATGAATTTGGTATCTATATCAATAAATATAATTTATTATTTTTATAAACCTTTTCTGTTTTTAGTAGTTACTTCTTATATATCAGGAGTCAAATTATTTAATGAAAAAAGTAGCCCTCACTTGTTTTAAAAACATTCTCTTATACAATTTTCTGTAATGAGAGAATGTTTTATCTGTGGAAGGTTAACCTTCCTTAGAAGAATAAGCTATAAGAAATGACCTGCCTCATGGTGATTACAACGTGGATGCCCAGTTCGTGACCAAATCTCAGTAGTCTTGTACTGAATCCCTCAATTTCCCATGCCAAGCTAACTTTCCTCCTCACTATTTTAGTGAATTGATCTCCTCATGCAGTCAGTTAACAGCCAGGAATCTGCAGGTATTTTAGACAACCTGTTATTTTGTTACTCATAGTCTTCCATGTAAATTATACATTTTCACCTGTTATGAATCTGTTGCCTCCTATCCATCCTTATAGTGGAGCTTTTGTCAATGCCCTCATCATCTGGGCTAATCAAATGCTCCTCTAATCATTCATCTGTCATTCCACTGCTCTGCATATTGGCTCCATGCCATCACCTGATAAATTAGAAAAGATTTAACTTGTCAAAAATATGTCCTTAAGATCCTATATAATTTGGCCCCATTTGCCCCTTTCAGCTGGTCTCTTTCCAAGCTATCACCTTGGAACCTAATTGTAGCCATTGCAAGTTTCATACAGTTTCCTAATCACACCAGGCTGTTTCCTAAATGCTTTTGTTCATGTTTATCTTTGCTGAAAGTTATGCCTACTTCCTACCTTCCTTCACTATGCCCTTCCTTTGACTGGCATACTCATTTTTCAAACAAGTAAAATCGATAAACCCCTTTCAGGTGTCCTGTATACACATAGGTCTTTCATGGGACTAATGATATTTCATTACACACATCTATTTACTTGTCTGTTTTGTCATGATAGAATGGAAGCCACTCAAGTATAGATACTCTGTTTTATCCATCTTCATATCTTAAGAAGCTTGCAAAGTTTTAGAAAAAGGGTAGATACTTAATAAATGCTTATTGAGTTGATAAATTAACAAAAGTTAATACCTGAGTATTCAATAGGTATTTCAGGTGGGAGTCATATTTGTTGATTATTGTTGAGATGCACTGTCTGGAAAGAAAAAAAAAACTGCTTAAAATTGCGTGGGAAAATATATTAACTTTAGCACATGTATCACGACTTCTCTTTGTCTATGATTCTATAGCAAACTAGCTTTTAAAAGGATAACTGCAGATCACTCCGTAGCCCATACCCCGGGACCCCAGGATGCAGGCAATGGCTGACCTTGGCCTGCACCACAGCTCCCCTCAGGAGGCCCCAGAACCAATATACCCGGTGGCCAGCTTCAGACCACACCTGAGTACTACCCAACTACCTCTATGAATGACACACCCATAGGGCAGACTTGGCAGGTCCCAGAGCACTGTTAAAGTGAATCCTGCTCTGTAGGGCCAACCCTGCACAGCAGCTCCTTCACTGTGGTCAAGGCCAGTCCTTACAACCAATCGGCTTGTGGGTCAATCACTTCCATTGACGTGCCAGCAGCAATCAAGACTCAACCCCAACAGAAGGAACACGTGGAGAACTTAGCTCAGGCGACCACAGAGACTACGTCATGGGCTTCACAGGACACCGGTCAAAAGTCCTCTATAATCCTACTCATTCTATATAATCATATGGTGTTAGGCTGAATATTTTGGCAGAAAAAGGAGAGGCATGCATGGAAAGACAGAACAGTTTGATAAAAGAATATGGCCTGTGCAAATTTCAGACAGCATTGATTTCAGTCCTGCCACTAACGAACTAAGTGATTTTAGGCCAGTTAAGTTATTTAACTTCAAATTCCAGAACTGCAGAATCACAGGAGATAATGTATGCAAAATGGCTAACAACGCCGTGAAGGGATAGTTACTAAAATCAATTTTAACTCATCTTGTTTTCACAGCAGGCTTTTCTTTAGTGATTTAATACCTATACCTCCCACACCCCATTATCTGCTCATTCAACTCAAAAAACATTCGTTCCATATAAACCCATGCTGTACCACTGGCATCTTCTCCCAAGTTAGCTTCTGAGTTAGGTTTAATTTTTCAAACAATACATGCATACATTAAGATATTGGAATCAATTAACATATGTTCATTCATTACCACTTGAGTTTTCCAATTTGAATCCACACTCCTTTGTGATATACTAGGTATTTTCAGAGAGGGATTTAAAGCAGGAGATGGTGACTTTCAAAGTATGGCAATGCCGTTATACAGAGATTTGTGACACGTGCAAACTCAAATTCACAAGATGAATGTGAAAAAAAATCATTGAAAATGTAATAAGTGGTAGCAGAGGTATTTTAAAATGAATGTTAGATTGTTCTGGAAGGTGTTAGCAGCTCTTCAAATGTATCTGAATAACTGTGAGGAGTAGGTAATTATTAACAGAATTTGCCAAAAGGAGGTATCTATTAAAAGTACAATAGCTTCTGAGGTACTAGTGAAAGAATGGTTTTTACAATCCCTTGAGAATTGTGATTTGGCACTTGAGGACTCAGTCAGAAGGTAGTCTTGGAACAGAAATAAATGTCTCACCTGTATATTTTCCAAATGTGCATAAATTCAAGAAGTTGGTTCAGAAAAAATGGACTGTGGTCATCTTCATGCTGTAGACAGCGGAATATATTAATATTTATAGAGTGAATAGGAATGAGTACCAGATAAAAATAGCCCTGTAACTTCCTGCTGTCATTTAATTCACCTCTTTGATAACCCTCATTCATCATCTTAATACTTTGTTTTAAAGACCTTACAAAGACTCTCCTTAACTGTACAAGCATTCTTTACAAAAGTAAAACAGAGAGCTAGCTTTAGTTGGAGCGAAACCTCAAGGACAGTTGAAGGACATACCAATATCCCCAAGGTCAAACATTAATTTATCCTGCATGGAAGGCAGCTTTTAGACACCTCGCACACACGTGTGCATTTTCTTTGCATTCAGGCCACAGAAGCCATGGAGGTGTAAGACCTGACAGCTTGCCAGATTGGCCACAAACACAGAATGAACACCTCCATTTTCAGCTTAACCACATCTTGCTGCCAAACAGTTGAGAACATTGCATTTCATGAACATTTAATTGTGCTAATGATTTAAAACTGCCGATAGATATAAATCCCAGGAGTTATCAGGTGGCATTATGATCACTCCCCCGAGAGGAGCAGGAACTACTCATGTAAAATATCAGTCCTATGATCCATGTGCCTGTGCTCACACGTTCACACCAGAACTCCTTGAGAGCTTCTGCAAGGATGTTCATGAAAACCCTATGGCAAGTCTGCAGAGAATGCAATACACTATTTCACCACACGGTGGCGTTAAGTTTGGGAGCTGAGTGAGTTCCTTTAATGTTGGGGTGCATGCCGTCTTATATGTCAATACACACACAATCTATTTAAAAAACTGCCAATTGGAGCTTCTGACAGAAGGAAAACCTTTATATGGCTTAAGGTTAAAGGTACATTAATTTTTATATAGGGTTCTTTTGGGAGGAAGCTAAATTACATGGATAGAATCAGCTCATCACTATAATAAATACGTTGATTTCATGCTATTAAAAAACACTTTGCAAAAATGCTAAGGAAATTGAAAACATGAGGTGTACTTTTTAGGAATTTACATCTATAGTCAGTGGGATGAGTACATTTGAAAGTGTGATAATGTTAAAGACATTTTTTTTTTTTTCTGCAATAGCAAAATCTAAACTTTAGATATGGAAAGGACAGTAAGAGGGGAAGCAAAATAAAAAGTTAAAACTGGAGCCAAGAAAGAGAGAGTAAGATCTAAACTGTAATATTTGGTACTTGAATTCTTTCAGAATTTAAAATCAAAACAAGCATATAAGTAACATGATTTATTTGCATCTTTCTGTACAGCATAATAATATTTATTTTATAACGACTTGGCTTCCAGAGATGATTGTGTGTGTGTGTGTGTGTGTGTGTGTGTGCACGTGAGCACGTAGGGTGACCTTTGTAATACTGTAATTTACAAGAGAAAATTTTTATTTAAAGCATCTCAAAAAGTTGGAGGAAAATTTAAGCAGTTGTCCATGGAATATATGATGTACTTTACTCCAAAACTGAAGGCCATACTTTCATCTTAAGGGAAAAGCTAAAGCATTTTTTTCACACAAAAATCTTTTGCTGTAAATGCTCTGTGAATATTTCCTTGAGCTAGAAAGAGATCTTGAATTTATGATTACTATCTTCTATGCTGGTAATACTTTTGATCAAATTTAAGAGAGATAGAGGGAGAACAAAATTTCTTTTTAGAAAAGTCTCAATCATTCTCATTACATCAAGATGAGGATTTTGACATTTGAAAATCTGAATGATTTCTAAAGACTGTCAACCTGTTTTATGAATACTGTAGTGGAAGAAGAATTAAATTCCCTAATTTATTATAACACAAGCAAGTTTAAAATAAGAAAGGAATCTGAGATTAACTGAGCTTTGTAATGCCTTTTAGAATTCTGAAATATCTACTGAAAGGCAATGCTATCACTATATTTAATAGTATAATAATACTGATTATATTCTTAATATAATATAAAAATATTATCAAGCCAAGTTTATGTTGTTTTACTAGAAAGAAAATATAATTGTTTATAATTTTTTCTTACACCTAAATTTATGAAAATCACATAAAAGGTTGACAGCACTTTAAAAAGAGAATAATGAAAAAAATAAAAATAAAAATAGAATAATGAAAGAACATTCATTATCTTCTTATCATATAGAGTTTAATAGAAAAAGATTAAAATAACATATAGCCTAACACCCTAATTTTATGACATCAACAACTAATATTTATATAGTCCTGACTTAGTGCAGGAACTGATTTAAGCTTTTCATTTATGTTTCCTAATTGAGTTCTTATAGTAACCATATTAGGTAAGTACTATTATTATCCACACTTTTAAATGAGAAAATTCAGGTGCAGAGAACTTAATGATATGTCCAAGAGCAGAGATTTCAATTTGGCAATATGAATCCGGAATCTCTGCTTTTAAACAAGATGCCAAATTAATAAATTTAACACTCCTTATATCTTGTGGTAAAAGCTAAGCCTATATGCTCTAGAATGTATAAATAAAAATAATTATCAGCACTACTCCTTCCTTTTCATTTGTATAAAGGGTTCTTACTCCAGACTCTAAAATTATAGCTATCTTTCCTTCCAAAGCACATATTTCTATCAGAATCTTTATGTATATTTCTTTATTGTCTGTCTCTTTTACTAGGATGTGAACTCAACATTCTAGAGCGAGTACTCAATTATTATTTGTTCAATGAACAAATGAGTAACAGTCAGTGCATATACAGTATGTATTCTAATAATTCCAAATGATAAGGAGGTTCACTAAACTGTTTCTTCACTATATAAGATCTTTAAAGGCAAATACCATATACATCACATGTAAAAAACATTCAATAAATATTTATTGAATTAACAAATTATTAGGTTTATGTCATATAGTATACTTAGCATAGTACCTGGAAGTAAACCCTAATAGATTTTAATAAAATATAATGTCTTCTCTCTTGGAATGTGATGTTAAAAGTATCCTGGAAGAGCCAGGATTTGGGGAGATGGAAACATGGAATGCCTTTTTCATAGGCTATGTGGAGGCTGCCACTGTTCTTAATTGAGAGTCAAAGCCAGTTGAATGCCCTGGATACTAAGCCCTCTTGTTGATTTTGATCACTACTCTACTCATGGGCCTACCCCACAGCAGTTACACAGTACATATGAGTGAATGGTGAATATACAGATACCTATGCCATCAAGCATATTATCAGTTTTAAATAACAGTGTCACTGCTATGAAAAGTTGTGGATGAGAAAAAGCATTTTTACTCTTTACCTATAAGTTGTTGAATTAGTTAAGCAAGAGTTGGTGATATTCATTGTGGGGAGTAATGATTCATAAGTTGAACCTTGAGGCATGAAAAAAAGAACCATGTAACTTAATTCCTGCTATGATCCAAATGACAGCTTGAAGAGCAGGCATTTTTTGACAACTATAATTTAAATCCAGAGATGACTATAGGCTCGTCTCTGGATATGATAACAATGGTGATGACAACAACTCAAAGATGCTATATTGGCTGTCATTAAGATATAGTGAGCTCTATGACCAGACTAGCTCTGCTGTAAGACATTGGGCCATTCAAATAATCTTTGAAAGTACTTCTATTTATATAAAAAGGAAAATAATAGTAACTATTACTTTTTTTTCCTCTTTAATATTGTGAATAAATACATGTAAAACTCTGCTAACAATGTGCAGCACTTAATGTAATTATCTCTAAACACCTATTATGCTCAAGACATTGGGGCATGTGTATAGAGCTGTGGAAAACAAAATAAAACATAGAAAAATATAAAAAGCTAGAATTTTGTCCGATTGTTCTGAAACTCATATCTAAAACTCTTGAGTAGGTTGAGTTGCTAGCATAAAGTATGGGCTATGAAGACTCATTGACTGGGCTCAAATCCATGCTCTTCTGCCCACCAGCTCCATGAATATGATCTGGGGAAAGTCACCGAGCTCCCTGTGATTCATTTCCTTATTTTTAATAGCATTTACCATATAGAATTATCGTAAACACTCAATGTAACAGAAATGTTCAAGTCCCAGACATAAAATATATGGAGTCATAGGGATTTAAGAATAAACCTGAATTTACATGTAACTGACATGTTACTGATCTGTGAATTTATACGAATGAGATACCTTCTTTTTTTTTTTTTTCTTTAGCACCATGCAACTTCTAAACAGGAGTAGAAGTTAAAATCATAGATTTTCTCTCTTCCTCCGTGTTGAAATGAAACATGATGATTTCAGCTTTTTTTGTCAACATTGAGGACAATGGGAAGCCTTTTAGGCTCATTAACATTGAGGGTATTAGCTGTACTTTATCGTGTTTCTTTGTGGAGATTTCAGATGCATAGCCCTGGAGCTGTCAACACTGGCTGAGTTAGGTAACCAGCTCCAAAAGATGTTTCTAAACAACTCTCTTTTGGCCTCATTATGTTATATTCCACATAGATACATTGCAACCTAATGTGCCATCTGACACTTTTTATGATGAAACACCTCCAAGTAGGAAAAAAAAAAAGAGCTCTGCCCTGGAAATCTGTTATCTGATGTAAATGACAGGGTGCCGGGATTTTTGCTTAAAGCAGGTAATTGGAATATTCTACAGATAAAAACTGCCAACATATCAAAGTTCACTGCATACTGTGCAATTTGGGTTTGAGGTAACTCAACACATCACACAGGGAATGAAATTCATATCTAACAGCATGAAACTGTGTCATTAAAGCACAGTCATTCCTTTCTGGGTAGTTTTATTATGTATTATGAATATTAATCTGCCCTGATTTAAACTGTGTTGACTCAGACATAAACAGTTTTCAAATAGAAAGAGTTGTTCTTCTTCTCTTCCTTTAATGATATCCTTTTCACATTTTCTATTACATCCACTTCCTAGTGGATTCATTGATGGTTTGAATACAATAACCTTTACAAGTTTCTCATAAATTTTTCCAATAGATCTATTATTTTACTGAGGTTGCAATAAAGTGTCCATGTAATTGCTTCACTTCAAATTGTCAACAAGCATGTAGATAAATAACTAATTGTGTTTTAATAAATATACTCAAATGAACATATTCATTACATTATATAATTAGAAATTGGTAACAATCCATAAAGATGGGAATATTGTCCTTAAAATGATCAGTTTGCAAATTAAAACCAATATGCAGAAGGTCTTACCTTTCGAGATAACTTTCCTGGAGCTTCTCTATTTTTCTGCAGATTAAGTTGAATAACAGATTTATCTTTCTGAAATATCTTATGGCTCCCCAAAGGGTGATCACTGAAGAACAAAAAATGAGCAGTCATTTCCTCCTGTAATATCCCCAAGTGTTTGTTTTATTCTCTGATTTCATTTCTTTGTATTTTTGGAACTAAGTCTGATAAAAGTTTTATATATATCCCTAGTTTTATATATGTTTGATATTTATTTTTAAATGACAAGATGTTATAATTATCTCCAAATGCATTATGCTAGAAAATGATTAGATGCTTTAAGAGTGGACATATAAATTATAATACAGAATTTTTTACATATTCAAAGTTGGTTTTGCCCAGCCATCTCAACACCGAGGACAGCATGCTTCCAGAGGGTCCAATTGATACCTCAAAGTGTATGTGGGGATCACTGTATCAAAGAAGCAGGGTGGTGAGGTGAAAATGTCATGGGCTTTAGAGACAGCTCCATAACCTTATGAAGGTCAATTAAAGTATCTGAAACTCAATGTTTTCTTTTTTAGATTTGGGATATTAATGTCTACATCAAAGGATTGACAAGCAGATTAAACAAAAAACTATCCATTCATAGTTCAGAAATTCCTGAACTATGTAATATATTTTCTCCTTCCTTCCTTCCTTCCTTCCTTCCTTCCTTCCTTCCTTCCTTCCTTCCTTCCTTCCTTCCTTCCTTCCTTTCTTTCCTTTCTTGATGCTTGCTTGATTTTCCCTCTGTGTGTAAACATTTATTGTTCACAGTGTAAATCTGATTCCTTGTCAGTGAAGAGCTTTTACTATATGATCTCTTCTACAGCTTTGAATTTCTATACCTCTAGTGACTCTCAGTCATTAAAAAGGGTAAATTGTGCTAATGTACTTTGCTTAAGAATCTTGGTTAAAAATATGGAGGATTTCAAGAGAAACAAACTTAATATTAAAAATCTGGGGCACTTAAGGTGATATATTCATTTATTTGGAAAATTCACTAAATATTTGGGACCACCTATTTCCAACAATGTCAGACAAATACAACATTATTATATTGATATGTATTAAATTCTCTGTGCTTTTATTTTCACAATGACTACATTTTTAAGAAAACAAAACAACCTATCCACTCACCCAAATGGTAAAAGTATACATAACATGTTCCATGCCCTATTATCATTTCTCCTATTAGTCTAAACTAGATTTCGGTCCCTGTCTATCCATCGTGCTCTTATCTTGTTCCTTGAGTTATTTCTACTGCTAGTCTAGACATAAGGCAATGCCTGTGTATTCCCTGAATTCCTGGAATCATTCACTCCTGGATTTCTCCTCACTGAAGTTCTGCCCCAATGGTCATTTTCATATTCTATCCCATATAATCAACCTCCTCTCCGTTTACCTCCCCCAACCTTAACTCCTTCTTCCTCCCTTAGGTTTCTGTTTTGATTCTGAGAAGCAATTAGTACTATCAACCTAACTTGCTCTCTCAAAGCTTCTTTTCCCCAGTGTGTTGAAGTTTGGGCCTTGTACCCCAGTCCAATGAATTCAACTTCAGATATGGCTACTGCTTTCTCAAACTGACTTTATTTTACCCACCAGGTAAAACAGATGTCTAGTAAATAGGAATTTCATATAATAATAAATGAAACATTTAGTATTATTGTCTTATGTAATATTTGATGTGTACTTATATTAAGAATTAAAAATTAGTTTTTTTAAAACTAAAATTAACTGAACAATATTTAATAGCATGCTATTCAGTTTCTAAGTGTTTGAGTGTTTTGGATTGTAATGGAACTCCCATTTGACCCAGTGATCCCACTTCTAGGAATATATCCCAAGAAGCTAGAAACACCAATCAGAAAGGATATATGCACCGTATGTTCATAGCAGCACAATTTACAATAGCTAAGATTTGGAAATAGCCTAAGTGCCCACCAGCAGATGAGTGGATTAAGAAACTGTGGTACATCTACACAATGGAATACTATGCTGTGGTAAAAAAGAAGGAATCCTACCATTTGCAAGAGCATGGATGGAACTGGAGAGCATTATGCTAAGTGAAATAAGTTAGTCAGAAAAAGATAAATATCACATGATCTCACTCATCTATGGGAAATAATGAACAACATAAACTGATGAACAAAAACAGATCCAGAGACAGAGAAGCATCGATCAGACTGTCAAACCTCAGAGGGAAGGTAGGGGAGGGTGGGGGTAAGGGGGATACATCAACCAAAGGACTTGTATGCATGCATATAAGCATAACCAATGGACACAGATACCAGGGGGGTGAGGGCATGAGTGGGGGGGTGGTTGGGAAGGTAATGAGGGGATGAGGACACATATATAACACCTTAATCAATAAAGAAATTAAAATGCAAAAAAAAGAAAAAAATTAACTGAACATCCTGTATTTTTATTTCTAAATCTTCCAATTCTACCCCTTTCTAAAAGGAGTGTAGTTCTTTCCTTATCTTTTCCTATGTGTGTGTGTGTGTGTGGTAGGGACTGGTAATTATCAGATAGATATTTGGTAATTATTAGATTTTAGAAGGATTTACTCTTGTAATTTTTCTCTTTTTTAAAAAATTATATTATAGGAACATATTTTCATGGAAAACATTTGAATTGTACTAAAGTAGACAAAACAAAACAAATAAGACAAGTTTTCTTTCTCTTTTTCAGGAATAACAAATATTTTATAGCACTTTTATTTTATTTTGTAGGCTAAGCACACACATATATTTCTGTTAAAAATGACATTGTTTTATTTCAATTTAGCCTGTAGCTAAATTTCTCTTAAGTCATTTCTGAGACTTTGTCTGTTACTCAGAAAATTTAAACTATTACACTCATAACAATTTCTTCTCCTATGTTAATGTAGATTTATATTAATAATATATTTTTAAATTATTTTCCTTCATTTATTGGGATTGAGTCTTCTTGGAGACTCTCTACCTTTAGAGAATTTGAATATATATTTATATATATTTATATAATTTATAAATATATATTTAATCTTCCAGTGCTTACCTAATTTTTAAAATGTGACATGTCTTAATATTTTTATTCCAACACCAGTTTAATAATTATTTATATCATATTCTCAACTAAAGTTTAGACTTGTTCTATTCAGTTCTCTACAATTACCCTACAATTTCCCAAGTAGAGATCATTTAAATTTTAGTTTCAGATTCTTTTATTACTTAACTGAAAAAGAAAAGTAGTAAATTGGTTGATCAAAAAATTAGAGATAGAAATGATAAAAACAACATGTATCTTAAAACATTTTATCTTTAAACTAAAAATACCTACATAGCCTCTCAATAGCCAAAGTTTTTATATTAGAACTAGAGGCCCGGTGCATGAAATTCATGCACTGGAGGGGGTGTTCCTCAGCCCGGCCTGCCCCCTCTCACAGTACTGGAGCCCTCAGGGGTGGGAGGCGACCGGCAATCAGGGGAAGGCGATGACCCCATCACACCTCTGCTGCTGCCACTGCTGGCAGCTCAAGCCTCTGCCGGCCCTGGTTACCTGAGCCTTGGGCAGCCCTGGGCGGCTGGGGGGCTGAGGGTGGGTCCGACTGCACCATGTGCCTGCCACCCTTCCCTGGCCCCCCCCAGCGGGGCTGAAAGGACTGGGGGACTCTGGTGGGGCTGATGGGACTGGGTGCCGCCATCTTGTGGCTATGGGCGCTGCCATCTTTGTGGCAGTGTGATGGTAAATTTGCATATTCCCTCTTTATTAGATGGGATAAAGAAGGCCTTTGATATAGGCTGAAAGGTCTATTGATTAAAATTATGTGTCTCATTTTTGGCAATTATCTTTAATTTCCAGGTTTAGCTAATCTATTTATTTATTTTTAAATTTTATTTTTTTCAGTTTTAGCTAATATACAATATCATATTAGTTTCTGGCATACAACACAGTGATTAGACAACTTTACCACACCTTATGAAGTGATCACAGCAGTAAGTATAATACTCATCTGGCATCATACATAGTTACATAGTATTATTGACTATATTTAACCCTTTGCACTCGTTGCTTTTTTCTCGATTCCTTTATTCTAATGCTAACCGTGTCGAGTCACACTCGACATCTGAGTGCAAAAGGTTAACATGCCATATTTTACAATCCTGTGACTTTTTTCATAACTAGCAATTTGTAGTTATCTCTTTCACCTTTTTCATCCATCCCCCAAACCCTCAAACAGTTCAGCTTCTTTAATAACAAGAATATGCTTGGGCTCGAGGAACAATATGAATGGAGAATTGATTTAGATTTATATATATTTTTTTCTAATCTTTTCAATTGATTTTTTGTTATTGTTTTTTGTTAATCCTCACCTGAGGATATTTTTCCATTGATGTTTAGAGAGAGTGGAAGGAAGTGGGAGGATATTTTTCTATTGATTTTTAGAGAGAAGGAAACATCATTATGAGAGAGATATATCAATTGGTTGCCTCCCCTACGCACCCTGACTGGGGCTGAGGATTGAGCATGCAACCAGAATCGAACTCGGGACCCTTCAGTCTACGGGCTGATGCTTTATCCACTGGGCCAAACCGGTTAGGGCTCAATTGATTTCTTCCACATTTAATTGAGCAGTAAACATTTTGAATGATTACTCTTTATGAATAATCTTTAAAGAATTCAACTTAATTATTTCATAGCAACACTAACTTACTAATTTGCTCTTTATACTTATTTCCTTAATCTATTTGGGATGCATTTATTAAATTGATATACAGCCTCAATTTTAGACTTTTTTTCTACATAATAGAAACTTTCTTATACATTCCTAATTAATATGAACATCTTTTAATCTCTGACTTATTTAACACATGACCAATTTTTATAAATAGCCCATCTGTTACTGGATTCTAAGCATTCCATTAATTCATCCATCTATTCTTGTGCCAATACCAAATTGCTTCAATTATTTAATTTTACAGAATATTTTGAAGTGCGAAAATGAGTTAAAGCCACCATTTGAAAATATATTATTTATTTTTGCACAATTTCACTTCAAAAACAATTATAGAATTAGTGTGCCAATGTTAAAGAGGAAATGTTAATATTGTGTTGATTTATCTTTTATTTACGGAGTTATATGAGAAGAGTTGGCATTTTTATAATATTAAATCTTCCTTCCAAGGAAAAGAATACATCTATATGCACTCGGGTTCTCTTTTATGCCCTTCAGTAAAGTGTTAGTGTTCTCCCAGGATGTGTTATAGATTCTGTTCTATTATCAATCAAAGATTTTTCCATGGTATTTATTAGTTGGGTTTTGTGTTCATTTTGCTTGTGGGATTCTGTTGTAATCCCTAAAGATTTGATGCAATTTGCCTAAAATGAAATTTTTCATTCCCCACTGCTTATTGTTCTATTACACTGTTATACTTCTCCTTGAGCTAATTTTGAAAAATTATCATTCCTTAGAAAATTGTCTGCTTTTTAGAAAGCTGTCAAGTGAGTGTCGCAAGCCCATCCTATTTTAACTATCTTTTGACATTTACCTGGGGACTCTGCAACCCCCTTGTTATTGTTTTGTCCTATCCATGCTATTGACCTTTATAGCTTTTCATTAATATTTTTTTTCCTGTCATTTCATGAGAATTTTGGTGGGTTAGTGGGTAGATTTGCATTTTTGTTCTAACATATGGATTCAGTCTTGAAAATATGTAATTATTTTTAATTAGGGGAGTATCATGTATAACTTTGCATGAAGTGAGATCTCAAAAACTGGAAAGGAAGCATTGTAGCATTGTTCTTGCCCACCTCCCTCATTTTGCAAAAAAGGACTCTGGTTTCAACAAAATAAGACCGTAGATTAGAACATAAATATTGGGAGTAAACACAACACAGTTAAAAATTATTTATAGATTCAAGCATTCCTGTTATAATGTGGTACAAGTTTCTTTTTATAAAAGGAGAGGTGAGGTGTTCTGCAAATTGTGGGCTAAACATAACAGGCCTCATGGAAAACGAGATTGGGAGATACCACTGAAATCAGTACAGGTCTCTAACGCACGCACGTGCGCGCACACACACACACACAGAAACACACACACAGGCACAAATCTTAGTAAAAACACTAGCATTGTTTTAGAAGAAACATCTCATTTCAGAAATGTAAAGAAATAAAGAAAATAAAAAGGGTTGTAAAAATGTATTTAGCTTGGTGGGAGAGGATATAAGAAAGTTTTGTTGCTGCTAAATGTAGACACAACAGAAAAACACAAATATTGTGCAGAATTCTGTAGTAAGCTTTTTCAAGACAGAGCTTGAGGCCAAGTTGAGGAAAAAAATGCACGTTGGGTAATTGGTCACTTGTCACTGTTACGACAGCAGCTTCCTGTGTATTTTGCATTAAGCCACTGTTAATTAGTGGAGCAAAATATTAATGTGCCAGACAAATTCACATGTATTAAGTTGACTTTTATGAACAAACTGATTCATGTTACAGGAATATGGTATATTGCAGAAGAGATTGCATTCACTACATCATTTCTCCAGGCATCATGTTTAAAATACCATGTAGTCCTTTTTGTGTGTGTTAGCAATAACAAAAACTATTACTAAGCCAGAATTGTCACTTAAGTCTTTGGTTACTTAAAGGAATACAGAGCCTCCAATAACATCACACTTTCTAAGAGCTGTAAACTACTGTTTACCACTTTGCCATTACTCTATTTGGCAGGACGACCATTCTAATGAATTTGTTTTCGATGATCCAAAGTTAGCCTCTCCAATATAATAACCACTAGACCATTGTGGCTAATGAGTACTTGGAATGTGCCTAGTTCGAATTAAGATGTGCTGTAACTACTGTATATATTCCTTGGTGGGGGGGGGGGGGAGGAGAGGGAGATAAGTAGTTTTTCTTCTCAATAAAATTAAGTATTTAATTTAGCTAATTTGAACAAATTTATTACTTTCCACTCATTCAGAACAGCCTAAGTATTTCAATAATATAATCTACTAAGTTATAACTGTCTAGACCTACTTTGAGCAAAGAACTACATTAAGGTATGTTTCTCTTTTACATGGCTTTGCTCTTCCAAAAATAAACTATTATCTTAAAATTTATATACTATAACCTAGCCTTTTCCTTACTGGTAATTAATAGTCTTATTTTTTACTTTGAATAAAAGGCAATTCCAATTTATAATAAAATCTTTAAAGAATAAATTAATGCAAACTATCACAGGGTTAGATAAAACATTTTTTTAATAGTAGAAGTTTCCTTAAGAAGATTATTTTAAAATTCTAATTATATTTAATTCCTGAAGAGGACTATTTCACACTAATCAATGGTATTCAACATTTTCTCTATTAAGAAGGATCAGAAGAGAGAAAAGAGACCCACAAGTAGACAGCCAGATCATACAAATCAATGCTTGTGATGAATAAAGAGGTAGATACTGTCTTCATAATTTAGACTTAAGAATCTATATGACAATTTCAAAGGAAGATTATTAATGAGCATAGTTTTCCTTTTTATCTTCTTCTTCTGGGTTCTAACATTCTTGACAAAAGTCAATTAAAAAGTAAAGAAAAGTTTTGTTTTGTTAATTTTTAAAAAGCAAGGACACAAAATCTGGCCCTAATTATAAGCCCAAGCAGGATTTTCAAGGAAGATTATTCTGTTCCTCTAATTCTGCACTTGTGGTTTACTACTCACAACACAGTCATGATTTACTCAGGAAAAGCTTTTAAGTGCAATAAATTTTATTGTTTCACACTGCGGCTGATAAAGACAATTATTTTTAATTTTAATTAGAGAGTAAGACCAACAGCAATATTTTTGATAGAAGAAATTAACACAAAACCATGCACTCCTAGTAAATGGGCTAGATAATCTATATATGTAAAAGCCTAAGTGACTGTCCAAACATTTGACCATCTGACTGGTAGCTATGACATGCACTGACCACCAGGGGGCAGACACTCAATGCAGGAGCTGCCAAGCTGTGGTGACTTGGCAGCGGTGGTTATCAGGTGACACATCTGGAACTAAAGAGGAGGGAGCCTGATTCTGGGGTGCATCACTTGAGAACTGCCCTCTCGCAATCTGGGACCCCTCAGGGGATGTCAGAGAGCCGGTTTAGGCCCGATCTCCACAGGCCAGGCCAAGGGACCTCACCAGTGCATGAATCTGTGCACTGGGCCGCTAGTAAGATATAAAATTATGAACTAGCATTAAACTTCATATATTATAAATATATTTATAAATAAAAAATCTCATGAGATGGTTGCAAGTCCAGGTGAAGGTACTGTTATTGTTACTCCTGGATGCAGAGCAGGATGCAGTGCCACCTTAGGAAAGAGTCCAGTTGTCCTCTATTTGTCCTGCCTTTAAGCCTGTCTCTGTGGAAGCCCAGTAGAGTGTCTATGGATAAGATCATGGGAAATAGGGAAATGGAATTAAAAAGAACACTGCTACCATGGTAATTAATGTGGGGCATTCAAGACCAGAACATGAAGGAAGCTGTTAATATTTTTCGAATTAACAAAATGACTTCTGTTATTTCTCTATTTAATTTATTCTGACTTAATTTGGCTTTGCATGTCATTCTTTATATCGCTGACAACTTTGTATTAAGCTACCATAAGCCCAGGAGAGAATTAATGAATTTCCTGTTCTAAATCTTTAATTTACTCTTTGGTCATAATACATTATTTAAAACTGTTTATAAAGCAGTTTTTGAGACTATATTTGATATAATATCGCATTTTTGAGAATAGTTATGCAAACACGATATTAATGTTTGTTATTGTGCTTGTAGAAAAATTTAACAAGGAGAGGGAGAGGCAGAACAAGAGCCAGAGAGGGAGAAAATGTAATATTGTAATTGACAGAAAAAGTTTGTGATACTAAATTAAGATGAATATTAAATAAGTTGCCATAACAATATAGTTGATTTATCAAAATGAATTTCAGCTTGCTAGGCAAGTTATCTTTCTTACTTTTGCAATATGTCACAAACGTGTAAATTTTGTGCATAGTCTAGATTCTTAGTTCATTAATAGCCTCTAATATCTTGCTACTTGAAATGTAAACAGGGGACCATGAACATCAGCATCACTCAGAAACTTGTCAGAAATGTAGTCTTGTGGGCCCCAGCCCAGACCAACTAAAAGAGAATGTTTTTTAACAAGTTCCTCAGGTGGCTAGTATACACATTTAAGTCTGAGAACACTGTTTTAACAAATCAATGTAAATGTAAATAAATGTGTAGGTTGTGCCTATCTATCTATTTACCTACCTACCTATCATCACCATATTTATTTACATTAGCTCCCTTTTCAAAATTTTATGTATTTACTACACTTAGTAAAAAAAAAAAAAAGGAAAGGAAAATATGACTTAAGAAAGAAGTGAAAAATAGAGCATTATAAATATACCATTGTCAAAATAGTAAAAAATATCCTGACCATTGACATTTTAACTGTGAGTACAAAAGGTTTAGCTACTTCCTCAAAGCTTGATTGATTTGATTGATTCAGCAAGAAGTTACTTATTGTGACTACTTTTTAAAATTTAAATTACATGAGTCTCCTTTTTCCCCCACTGACCTCTCCCCGGCTGCTCCCAACCCCCAGCACATGCCCTCACCCACCTACTGTCTGATTCCATTGGTTATGCTCATATGTATACAAGTCCTTTGGTTGATTTCTTACCTCCCCCCCCTACTTAATTCCCTCATAGGTTGGACAGTCTGTTCAATGCTTCTATGTCTCTGGTTCTATTTTTGTTAATCAGTTTATGTTGTTAGTTATATTCCAAAAATGTGTGAGATCATGTGATATTTATCTTTCTCTGACTGGCTTATTTCGCTTAGCATAATGCTCTCCAGTTCCATCATGCTGTTGCAAATGGTAAAAATTCCTTCTTTTTTTACAGTAGCATAGTATTCCATTGTGTAGATGTACCACAGTTTTCTAATCCACTCATCTGCTGATGGGCACTTAGGCTGTTTCCAAATCTTAGCTATTGTAAATTGTTCTGCTATGAACATAGGGTTGCATATATCCTTTTTGATTGATGTTTGTTTTCTTGGGATATATTCTTAGAAGTGGGATTACTGAGTCAAATGGGAGTTCCATTTTTAATTTTTTGAAGAAACTCCATACTGTTCTCCACAGTGGCTGCACCAGTCTGCATTTGCACCAGCAGTGCACAAGGGTTCCTTTTTCTCTGCATCCTCGCCAGCACTTGTCTTTTGTTGGTTTGTTGATGATAGCCATTCTGACAGGTCATTTTGATTTGCATCTCTCAGATGATTAGTGACTTTGAGCATGTTTTCATATGTCTCTGGGCCTTCTGTATGTCCTCTTTTGAAAAGTGTCTACTTAGGTCCTTTGCTCATTTTTTTAAATTGGATTATTTATCTTCTTTTTGTTAAGTTGTATGAGTTCCCTATACATGTTGGAGATTAAACCCTTATCAGAGATAACATTGGCAAATATGTTCTCCCATGCAGTGGGCTTTCTTGTTGTTTTGTTGATGGTTTCTTTTGCTGTGCAGAAGCTTTTTATTTTGATGTAGTCTCATTTGTTTATTTTCTTCTGAGTTTTCATTGGCCTAGGAGCTGTATTGGTAAAGATATTGCTACAACATATGTCTGCTATTTTGCTGCCTACGGATTCTTTCAAGATTTTTATTGTGACTATTTTAAAATATATACCATCTGAATGACAAAAAAAGAGTTTAAATTTAAAGAATTTAAACTTATCTAATCCAAAATAGATGAGAAACTGCAAAAAGTAGCAACTGAATATTGTGCATCTCTTTCTACAAGACAGATGAAGAAGCATAGTTCTGATAATACAAGGAAAGCTTAAAATGAAAAATCTTTGTACATCATACTATAAAAGTAAGTTGTTTTTTTGTGTTTTGTTTTTTTTTGTGGGGAAGATATACCTTTCTACTTAGTTCATTATATTTTAACAACTATATATTTTTAATTTATTAAGTCCCACATTTTACAGGAACTCAAAGCAATCCATACATAATGAAAAAACTACTAGAGCTTAATAAAAATTTATACATTTGGAATTAAAGATTACTAAAATGTAATTCTAAAGCCCATTTGTAAAGTAGAAAAAAATATATTAACAATTCAATTTTTAAAAGGTAAATAAACTGAAGTCAAAGTGAAACCGAAATATGGGGAGTTTGAGTCCGAATTCATTGTCTCTCGATATCAAAGAATGAAGTCGTGGACAAAAATGGTTAATGGAGGCAACGTTTATTGAGAGCACCATGCGAATTAAAGTGTATTAGTCCACGTGTAGAGACCTACATGACCATAAGCCACGTGGGCACAAACATGTGCTCCCCCGCCACCGGAACATTGGGAAACATCGCGTTCCCAGGTAAAGAGGGAGGGCGAGAGGAAGCGCGTGTCTTTTAATCGAGGGGGTGGATCCAGCCTTGCTAGCTCCTAATTGGTCTTGTCAAAGAATTCAGCCTTAATAGCATTCTTGGGATTGGTTATATGCCTCACTGTATTGTGATTGGTTATCTGCAAGCTGCCTGTCTTAGCAACATCCATAAATTTTAAGGCTTCTTGTCCCTTGTGCTTGCCCCTCCTTCCCAGCCCCATTGGGACGTCTTAGTAACTCCACCTAGTTGGGTTCCCCGGTTTTTATCCCCCACACAAGGTCCCAGTCCTTGTATATCTAGTTTCACTTTGCCTCCTCAAAATGAGGTTAACTCATTTCTCCAAAGCAACTGTGATAGGGAGCAGCCTTAGCAATAGAGGATAGAATTTGTTTGATACTATTTATTTGCTTAAACAGTCTCAACATTCCAAAAACAAATTAATTTTTGTTTAATCAGAAAACTGTAAATGACATTTAAAGTCCACTTTTAGTGATTATAATTTACCTTTATTTTGGTCAAACTATTTCTAAACATTTCCTGATTATAGATTTTTTTTTTTAATTTAAATGTCAGAAAATGAGTGTTCTGTAAGTTATGTGTTTTTTTCTTGTGTTTGACCTAAATGCTATATGTTGAATGACAAACCCATGTTTAATGCACAAATATATGATCATTATCCCCAGTGAAACATCCCTTTGATTTTGGTTTTCAAGTTACCATTTGTCATGATTGGAGGCTTTGCTATAGACTGGAAAGACTGTAGGCTTCAGACCCAAATAAACCCATGCTATCCTGACTGTTGCTTCCAAATTTTATAACATTTAGTAAGTTACTTAATTTCTTAGCCTAAATTTTCTCATCTTTAAAATGGGAATAATCATACTTTTCTCATATGAGGATGAATGGTGCTAATTATGAAAATTCTAGCTCATAAGAAGCTTTCAGCCGTGAAATAGAATCTGTTATTGTTTTTTTTATTATTATTATCACTAATACTATCATCTCCATGCCACTTCCTTAAGCATCCCTACTTTTATCAGAGTTCCAGTTTTCCAAAAGCAGTTATCTCTCAAGGTATTAAATTTTTAAAATTCATATTCACCTGAACTCCTATTGGTCTTTCTAACCCCTTCATCTGACTTCTTGATACCATCCTCTGTTATTTCCTTATGGAATTTGATTCACCATTGATCTGTTCTGTGCCTTCTATCCTTTTCTCTCCATTAGGTTTTCCCCTCAACTCATATATATTATCAGATATCTCTTATCCACATTCCAGAATAAACTAAAAAGTCTGAAAAATTAGGTACTAGAAAAAATAGTAATGGATATTCTACTTATTAAAATCAGTATTTATAGGCTGTTGGTCTCAAATAGTAAGCAAGTCCTAGGTATATACATATCTTTAAATTTCCATTAGGGAATAAATAACTATAATTAATCTAAAGTAATACTTGGCAACTTTCCTATTTTAATAAAGCCCAGGTAAATGAATTTTTAATAGAAATAAATGACAATGAAAACAGTTTAGAAATCTATTATGTTCATATTAGCAAGGAAAAAAAGAGTAGAATGATTTGAACAACATTTCCAGCAGTCAACAATTGAGCTATCTATTTATGGATGACTTATCCTTTAAAACAATAATTAAGTCAAGGTCCATTATAAATGCTCTCCACATTATACTTTTCCAAATTTCTATTCTTCAATTCTTTTGCTTTTGGAATGATGCTTCCTACTGATAATATTAAATAAATATATTTAATAAAATTTCTTGTTTTTTACATCAAATGTTTGACATCAGCCAGATTTACATTTGGAGACATACATTCAGAAGGTAAATTTTAATGAATACTCAGTATAAGATTGTTACTGAAGTGTTTCTCCTTGCTCATTGGATACACTGTCAAAAATATGTTGATGGAAGGAGCAATTTAGTCACTGAGTTTTGTCAATCTTTTGATACTCATAGAAACACAAAGGGGAAATGTAAATGGCAATCTACCTTATTAAACATTTTATTCTTTATTTCTTTCCTGCTTAGAATAACTATGCAATACCATCAGATGAATATTTACTTTCTTATAGTTGTACTAGAGGCCCGGTGCACGGATTCTAGAGGCACGCCTTGCCTGTGCCCTCTCACAATCCGGGACCCCTCAGAGGATGTTGGATTGCCAGTTTCCACCTGATCCCTACAAGCCAGGCTGAGGGACCCCACCAGTGCACGGATCCATGCACCGGGCCTCTAGCATGAATATAAGATCTTCGGTTAATCTCTTCCCACCCTTCCCCTTACCCCTTCCCTCTGAGATTCATTTGTCTGTTCCATGATGCCATGCCTGTGCGTTGAGCATCTGCCCCCTGGTGGTCAGTGTGCATCAGAGCTACCAGTCGAATGGTCAAACAGTCACTTAGGCTTTATGTATATAGATTATATTTTCAAGGTTTGTCTTCAAGGAATTTTATGACAATAGTTATTGTGGCACCTTAGGAGTAGGTGAATTTTCTACCAAATAAGTATTTGCAATTGACATACATGAGAACAGGCTTTTCTTGTTGTTTTAAAAGCTTCCTGAATAAAGAAGGTATTGTAAAATTTACTATTTTTTGGAAATATTATTTGGAAAAAATTATTTACCTGGGTTTTATTAAAATAAGAAAGTTGATGATATTAATATAGATTAATTATAGTAACTTATTCCCTAGTGGGAATTGAAGGCTATGTATATATCAGGGATACGCTTACTATTTGAGTATATCAGCCTATGTATATATTGATATAAATTCTTTTAATAAGCAGAATTTTCATTATTATTCTTTACAATATCTAAATCACTGAGGTTTTTTAAGTTTAATTTATTGGGGTAACACTGGTTAACAAAATTATACAAGTTTGCACGTTTCTAAAGAACATTATCTGTACATTGTGTTGTGTGTTCACCACCCCAAGTCAAGCCTTAATATACTCAAACCCTATGTGATTTTTAAAAATCAGTATTTAACAATAGCCAGTTTGGCTCAGTGGATAGAGTGTAAGCCTGTGAACCAAAGGGTCTCAGTTTTGATTCCAGTCAATGGCATGTACCTCAATTGCAGGCTCCGCCCCGGCCTGGGCCCTAAAGTCAGGGGCATGCAGGAGGTAACCAATCAATGTGTTTCTCTCACAAAATAAAAAATAAAATAGTTTTAAAAAATCAGTATTTAATCGACACTCTAATATTATTCTAAATTTTAAAATTACTTATTACAAAATAATTTATTTTTGAAATTGTGATAAGTACTAATAAGCTTATCATAGACTAGTAGCCCATTTGCAGGAAGAATCCTGCAAGCGGCCGTTGCAGCCCCTGCGCCTGCCCCCACTCCGCCCCGCTCCTCCCCACTCCACCCCGCTCCTCCCTGCCTGGGCTTTTCCCTCTGGCAGCCACCTTGCTTTCCGCTTTTCCTCCCTCTTCCTTCTAAGTTGTCTTCAGTCTTCACTCCTCCCTCCCTCAGTGTATGCAAATTAACCACCATCTTTGTTAGGGTAATTTGCATACTCACCCTGATTGGCTGCTGGGTGTGGCTTTGGCTGGTGGGTGTGGCTTGGGTGTAGTGAAGGTGTGGTCAATTTGCATATTACTATTTTATTAGGTAGGATAAGGTGACTTGGTTTGCTTAGGATTTTCTTGATGTCAAACCTAAAAGTCTCACATCCTGGGAACCCCCTAAGTCCTAGAAAAGCTGAGATGGTTGGTCACCCTAGTCACAGGTCAGTTAAGTACCTGTTGCCATAAGCACACAAAATACGAAATAAAACCAAGAGTTAGACTGTCAATATGATTTATAAAATTTTAAATTCACCTTAAAGGGTGCAAAATTGATTTAATTATTCTGATTAGGAGAGTATAGTGCTGTACAAAGTCTGATTAAAGGAAAAATAAGTCAGTGCTGCTTAACATACTAGTAGGTTATAACAATGATCAAAATTTACCTTAATCAGATACTTACTTCTGTAAAAATTCTTCATGGCCACATATACTTAGAAGATAATCTTTGTGTAATAACTGGTCATTTGTCCAAAAATGTAGAATTTCTGCAATTAGGTCTTTGACAAGATAATTAGCTAAAAACAAAGGTGAATAATAAAGTTAATTAGCTTATCATATATTATCTAAGAAAAAGTACATAAGCACAAAAAATGATATACAGATTATGATGGAACTGTCTAGTTGCATCAAGAAAAATTAAAATGAGACTTATTAGTTTAGTTCGATTTGGAGATGTTTTTGAAAAAATTGTATTTTGTTTGATTAATCTGTCTTCATATTACATAATAGAGCAAGGTATCTCATTCCTGATATCAAAATCTTTGGTACATTGTAACTGTGCATAAAAATATTCTACTGTGACTACCCTTAAGGACTTCAGATATCCCAATAAGATCACATAGTGATAACTGGCAATCAGGAATCTAAATTAAATCTGTCAATTCCAATTCTTTTAAAAAAATCTTTTTATTGATTTCAGAGAGGAAGGGAAAGGGAGAGAGAGATATAAACATAAATGATGAGAGGGAATCATTGATTGGCTGCCTTCTGCATGCCCCACAATGGGGATTGAGCCTGCAGCAGCCCAGGCAAATGCCCCAGTCAGGAATCCAACTGTGACCTCCTGGTTTATAGGTCTATACTCAAACACTGAACCACACCAGTAAGGCTCCATTCCAATTCTTAATGATTCTAACTCTCTAAAGTTGATTTTTCTTCCTTTCCCAAGTAGGAGCTACCCAAGGTTCTGCTTTGAACAACATTATAATAACCTTAATGAACATGTGTTTTCCTTCTCCACCTTCTCTGGAACTCAAAGAGTAAGCATACTATAATGTAAAGACTTTTGTCTTCTCATATTTACATTCCATAATCTCTCCCCTAAGTTTTTATATGTGTATGCCATTTAATAGTAGCCACAACCATGCTGCATGTTACAATATATGTCTATGAAATATGTTTCTAATTATAAATGATAAATAGTATGGGGCTCCTATCTTGTCATAAATGATAATAGTTGAAAATTACATATATCTTCCTATATAATAAAAGCTTAATATGCTAAATGTCCAGTCATCCCATAGACCATTCAAACAATCAAAGCATAATATGCTAATGATATGCTAAGGCTGCTCAACTGCTTGCGATGACATGCACTGACCACCAGGGGGCAGACGCTCCAACCGTAGGTTAGCTTGCTGCTGGAATCCGGTCATTGGGACTGAGCGAGATGGGGCCAGACACGCCCTGGAGCCCTCCTGCAGTCCCTCCCTGGCTGACCTAACTCCCGTGTTCCTCCCCGGCCACTATCATACACGGATGGGGTAGATATTTATAGATATCTACCTCTATCTCTTTCTCTATCATACATCTATATCATATATCAGATATCTATATGTGTATCTGTATCTCTATCTCTATCTCTATCTATCTATCATCAATATCTATCTTTGTCATTTCCATGCTTTGAATGTGACCTTATGGTCTCAATCAATGTAAGCAAGTGCAATAGGCGACACTGATGACCTTTTGCCAGTGAGAACTTGAGTAGCATATTGCAAACACTCAATTGCATTCCCCTGAGTAGTGTTTTGTTAGCAATTATATGTTTACTTTGCTGTGGCTCATTTACTGTCACAACTTTTAGTTTGTAAGGAAAAAACTGGCTACTGTGCAAATTATACTGCTGGACCTGTCACAACAAAAAAAAAAGAAAGGATATAACGATTGATTTTAAAAAGTACGTTTTTATGGTAGATCAAGACATTATCAAATAAATGGTTGGAGAAACAAATGGTAAAGATAATCAGGGAATTATGGATTGTGGAAATGCTTTGACATGGGAGAGAATATCTTAAACATACTGCTGGTTGGGAGTATTGACTGAAATAGTATGAATTGAAGCTAGAAAAAGTTATGGCCCCAGGCAAAATCATGACTATAAGGGCTTTGACTAGTAGGGGAGAGCGTTGCCAGTCTATGACACAAGAAAACATCTTCAAAGACACCAGTTCACTTTAATTAACTTCACTCCCATTTCCAGGACTGCATCCCTGTGCTATACCCGGCATGCATGAATTCCCCACTTCCGCTACAATCATCTTTCACTCACATCAAAGACTTCATAACCCAGTTTCCAGCTATTATTCCTCTCCTATTCTTTGCTTTGATATTTCTTAGTACCAGATTCATGTTACTCTGGAAGTTTTATTATGACTTCAAGTTCAGTATATCTAAACCTGAATTATCACCTTTCTCTTTGCAGCCAACCATTAAGTATGTGAGTTAAACTTCTCATCCATTTTGTAAGCCAACAAGAATTATGGCTTTTTAAAAGTAGATTTTATACCTGTTCCTTCATTTTGACAGATAATAGAATCCTTTTCCCATTTCTTGTAGGCTCCCACTCCATGCAATTCTTCTCAACCTGTTGACCATACTGGAAAGGCTAAGGCCCATTTGAGATTCTTTAATTATAGTACTCCGCACCTTAAATATAATTTTTATGCATTCCCCTCTATTCCTTTACACCCTTTTGAGGTGTAAAGTATCACTGCTTTTTACTAAATCTTACTTCTTCACTGTTATTTCTCCTACACTTGGGCTCCAGTTCCATCAATTAAAGGCCCTCTTTTTTACATATTGCATATCCCCCCTAACCCCCTGTGAAAGATGAAATTAAGTGGAGCTATTTCAAAATAGATTCTGAAATGTCACTCCAGAAGTGCCTTGCATGTTTTGCTTCTTGAAAGTTTGAACTGGGCCAGACCTTGAAATTGGGCTAACACCAAGATTGTTTTACAAGCAATTTTTGGTAAAGCCATCAGAAGAGCAGACATTCTGACCACAAGGACTGATGATTATGGACTCTCTATCTGAAAAAAGAACCAGTAGCCGATCCTATAAAGCTCATGAGTAACTCAGCTTCACAGTGGCAATAGGAATTCTTTCTTCTTTTTCTTGTAATTATTCCTTTCCTCATAAAAGCTCCTTTCCTTCACCCTGTAATCAGGGCACTACTCTATCTGAATCTATGCTTCTCAAATTACTTTTCTTTGATCCCAAATACAGGTTGTGGCTACAGTTGTTTGTATGAAAAATCTATAATAATAAAAGGGTAATAAGCTAATTAGACCAGACAGCTTCTGGACAAAGCCGGGGCCGGAGGGAAGCCAGCCCAGGTCCTGGGTGCCTGTAGGTGGCCCGAGGGAAGCCAGCCCGGTCCCAGGTGCCTGCAGGCAGCCAGAGGAGGGAAGCCGGGTCCCGGGTACGAGAGGTAAGCCAGTGCAAGCAGCCGTGGTAAGGAAGGTCTACTCTTGCATGAATTTTTGTGCATTGGGCCTCTAGTACTGCAATAATTATCAAATTGCTTACCTCAACAATACACTATTTGGACTTTTGTTCTTTACAGAACATCTGTATTACTAGTAAAACACTAATATAAAGTTGTGAAGGGATTGCAGTTGAAGGGGTTCAGAACAAGCCTCCCTGAGATGTGCCACTTTGGCATGTGGATTATTTTGAGCTGAAGGCAATCCAGACCCTGGGGGCTCATGAGAAACTTTTACCTCCCCTTAAATCATTTAAAGTTGGGCCTTGTCCATAATGAGAGTTAGATTTGGGCCAGGTTAAACTTTTGATGACCTATGTATATATGATAGGGCAACCATATTAACTCTTCATCTGCTGGCTTTTTTGTCCTGTGAAAGACCTTCCTCTCCTCTGAAGCCCCAAGAACCTGACCTCATCCTTAGCTCAGAATACCATATATACCTCATTTTAACTTGCTGTCTCTGAACCTATTGAGGAGACAGAGGGAAGCTAGGTAGTCAGGAATGGGGACCCTGTCGGGGAGAGGAAGTAAAACTTGGGAACCCAGCTCGGTGGAATTGCTAAGACAACCCAGCTGGGCATGGAAAGAAGGGCACACATGAGAAAAACTTTAAAACACAAACTTTAAAATGTATGGATTATTGCTAAGACAGGCAGCTTGCAGATATCCAATCACAAGGCAATAGGCATATAAACCAATCCCAAGGATGTTGCTAAGGCAGAATTCTTTGAAAGAACCAATCAGGAGCTGGTAAGACTGTCTCCACCCCCTAAATTAAAAAGTGCCCACATCCTCTCATGGGCTCTCTCTCCTCCTCCCTACACTCAATGGATTCCTGACATTCCTGTGGCAAGGGAACACATCCCTTGCGCTCACGTGGCTTAGGGCCATGTGGGACTCTACACATGGACTTACAGACTTTAACACCCGACTATAACATGGAAAGGAAGCTCTGGACGCTGGCCTGCTCCTGCAACCCCAGCTGCACCTTTTCCAGGACTGGCTTCTCCCAATAAACTTTGCCTCTGTTAACTGTTTTAGTCCATGACTTCGTTCTTCAATTTCTTGAGACAGTGAACTCAGACTCAAATCTCACATTTTTGTTTCAGTGTCATGTATGTGGGAGTCTCTGACTCTCATGTATTTGGAGGTCCCATGTGTACATGTCATTAAATTTGGTCACTTTTTCTTATTAATCTTTTACATTGATTTTATTTATTAGACCAGCCAAAAAAACCAAGAAGGATAGAGGAAAATTTCTTCCTCTCCCACACAATGTTAGCCACCAAGATTATTTTAAAGTGAAGACATTTGAAATATTATTTGACCTTTTTTTTTATCTGACTAAAGCAGAGAAAAACAGATTCCTTAAAATATAGCTACCATTTTTCATTCTGAGCTAGTTTCCTGCAAATCCAGGAAGCAGGAAGGAGATAGACTGCCTATCTATTAGTATGAGAAAACAATATACCAGTAACTCTCCATACTTTTCTATTAAAACTCTAAAGCTCCCCTTCACTCATCCCAAACACTTTTACATTAAATGGGTATAAAAAACTTTACCTCTGGGTATTCAGCAGGTAAATTATTACTGAGTAACTTTTATGCACAGGTAAATAGGCCTTGTCTTTTCTTGTTAATTTGTTTATTGTCAGTTAAGTCACAATACCTGTCCCCCTTCAAATGTAAATAGAAAGAGAATAGCATAGGCTGGCTACACTGTATATTTTAATGAATGTGTTCTTTCTCCTCCTCTTCTCTACTTCCTCCCTTCCTCCCTTTCCTCCTTCTTCTTATAAATACCTTTAATATTCTTGAGAACAAAGACATCCTCTTTACCACTATACATCTCTAACAGTAAACACAATGACCTAATCACTTTACTGAAACTTCTCATAAAAGTAAAAAATGGACTTGGCTGGTGTGGCTAGGTTGGTTGGAGCATCCTCCCATGCACAGAAGGGTCAAATGGTCACAAGTTCGATTCCTGATCAGGGTGAGTGGTAAGCCGATCAATGTTTCTCTCTCCCTCTCCCTTTCTCTCTCAAATCAATAAAGAAGATGTTTTTAAAAAATGTTTAAAATTAAAATAAAAGTAAAAAATGAGCTCTGGCTTGCTTAACAAAGTGATTTCTTGGATGCGTGGTGAGGGGGAGGGAATGTTGGAAATTAAATATTGTAAATTGGAAGAAGAGTATTGGTCTCCCTAGTTCACAATTATTTCATTTCTGCAGTAACTGAAACCAACATGACCCTAACCATTCTGATTGGATCAAGTAGCAGAACCATTGATCTTGGCTGTGCAATCAGAATCCTGCTTTTATAAATATGGAATTGGATCCAATGGAGAGATTGAAATTTCTTTAGGTAGCTGGCCAAATAGCATTGAAGCTTGAGAACTTGGCTTTACATATGTTCTGGAAAAGCAAGGGAAATGTGAATGGCAATTATATGGAGAGGAAATGAGGCGAGAGGCATACAGAAAATTTGGACTGCTTGTTTATCTGCATATTATCAATTTTTGCTGAACTCTTACTCTTAAATTCCGTAATAAATCCCTCTATTCTTTAAAAATGTGTTTGTTTTTTTCTGCCAAAGCCAGCAGAAGTTGGTTTTTGTTAGTTTCAAACCAGATGGTCCTATTAATATTCTAACATATTGTTATATTTGTAGTCACCTGTACTCAGAGCCTTGCCTGGAGTAAGAAAGAAAGAGCAAAAGAATTAAAGTAAAATAATCAATGAAAAAATATTTATTGGGTGATTATTTGTCAAGAAACAATATTTGATATATAGAAACTTAGCAGCAACTAAATTTTGTTCAAAGAATTAATATTGTTTTGCAAAATACTTGACTATAGGTGAAGTAATATAGTAGACCACTTTACAGACATTCTAAAACTTTAGAGAAATAAGAATTATCTGCTGAATTTAATGAAATACATATCCTCAGGATCCATTCCAAGAGACTTTGAGTCAATTTGATTCAGTGATTATGTTGGGCTGTACAGAGCTAATATAGTTCTATGTATCAATGTATATTCTTCCTCACAATTTATTTATATTTCAATTAAAATCATTTCTAATGCATTTTCATTCATATATATCTAGACTGTCTTTGAAATTGGTTTTTAATATGCTAAAAACTTACTATACTTGCCATCATTTAATAGCAGGAAGAGAGGTATGTGAAGAGAGGTCTTCAACACAATAGCTAAACAAATGTTAACGAAACATTTCTAGTTGTTTTCCTCATACGTCACTTCAGGGCAAAATACTACCTAATAATGCTGCATTTAATGATTTTCACTAGTGGACTCAAGGCTATGCAGACTATAACGGCTTTATATAGATTTTTATGCTTATTTGGAAGGTTGCTTACCATGTGGCATAAAATGAAGCAGTTGTGTTGAGTTACCAATAAAAATATTTATACTAAACTTAGCATTAGAAAAGAGTTGGTATGGAAATGCTGTAGTAATGCTCCAGATCTTCCCCGAATTGGAATTAATGTCAGCTGCATGATATGTTTCTCTGATTCTGAAAAATATCCGTGGAAAAATTACTTAGGACAAGATTATAAGAAACATCATGCAGAGTTTTCTATAGAAGATAAGAAATATGAAAACAATAAGCAGCTGATTTGTGACATAGTGCTATGAACTAGGCCAGATTGGTAAAAATTACAATTATACCAGAAACAACCATTGAGGACTATTGTTGAAGCTTTTCCACAAGCACCTTATGTGAAGCAATTAAGAATACGTTGCCATTCATAAAACATAAAAATTCACTCTTTCTAATGATTACTTGCTTTATCATTGCTTCTGAAGCCTGACCCTCTTTGCCTTGGTTTTTGTTTATGCCTAACTTTTTTGAAGCTAGAAATCACTCATCTTAATATAATGATTTGATAAACAAATTCTCTTATTTATCCAATTGGTAAATGCCATTTTGGGCTGTCCACTTTTCTTAAATTTTTGGATTTTACACATCTTTGAATTTTACATAAGTAATTGAACTCAAAAGTCATTGGTATATTCTGAACAATTACTTTTTGCTCAAATGAGCCAGAGAATTGAACAATAGCTTCTCCTTGGAGCCAGAAGTCTCGAGTTTAATCCTGGCTCTTCCATTTAGTAGTTTTATAGTCAGAGGCAAGTTATTTGACCTTTCTCATTGCACAACTAAGAATATTTATATCTATAGTGGTCCTCACTTAACCGTGGTTTTACTTTCTGTGCTTTTAACATCGTAATTAGCTAGTTAATATTAATTATGGGAAGAGAGTAAAGGGGAAGCCTGACATTAAAAGCATGGTCATCTGGGCAGCTTCACCAGAAAACTACAGCTTCACCCTCCCCAGGAAACCACCCATCCATTCCCTGCAGATCAAAGAAAAGGGGAGATGGGCACCTGCACAGGGAAGTTGGGATGCTGTAAGGAAGGTGCTTGCCTGTCAGTCTAGCCTGGGGAACAGTGGCTTGGTTAGGGGGTGGACCCCATCAGAAGTGCACAAAATCTTAGAAAGTTAAAATCCATAGAGAAATGAGCTTTCTCTCTCTTGTGCAACTTGTTCTCTCTTGCTCTGTCACCTCACTTGCCCATCCGTTTGCGTAGCCATGTGGCCTTAAGCAGCTGCATGACCCGGGGCAGTGTGGACCCTCCCCACCCCCCGCCACAGTGGACTGCAGCTGGCTAAGCTAGCCAGATATTGGACTGGACTGGACGTTCATATGAAACAGAAATTATGGGCAATGGCCTTAATTCTGGCCCTGCTGAAGATAAGACTGTTCTTCTTCCATGGTGAAATAGACAAAGATGGGAACTCCTTAATTTCACATCTTCAATAAAGCTTTCCACAAGAGAAAATTTATTTGACTATAGACAACAAAAATAATGCCAGAAGTTGAGTAATGATCCAATTTGTCATAAATTTATACTTTTCATTGTACTGAAGATTACAGAACATTTTATATGCCAAGTTAATCATTTTAGTAATGTTAAATAGACAAATTTATGCAGATATGGAAATTTCAAATTTTAATGAAATAACAACACTTACTTTTTTACTTTGTCACAAAAGGAGGCCAGAGTCAAATTACTGCCTTCCGGTACTTCAATTAGCTGAATGGAACAACCTATCAGCTTAAAATAAAAATTGTTAAATTTATATAGTTTGGTGTGGGGAAAAGATTAATTCAACTCTACCTTTTTTATCTTGTTGTAAAGATTTCTACTGTTTTACTTTTTTAGATTTTTTAAAATGAAGTAATAGCCGAAACCAGTTTGGCTCAGTGAATAGAGCATCGGCCTGCAGACTGAAAGGTCCCAGGTTCGATTCTAGTCAAGGGCATGTACCTTGGTTGCGGGCACGTCCCCTGTCAGGGGTGTGCAAGAGGCAGCTGATTGATGTTTCTCTCTCATCAATGTTTCTGGCTCTCTATCCCTCTCCCTTCCTCTCTGTAAAAAAATCAATAAAATACATTTAAAAATAAATAAATAAAATTAAGTAATACATATAGAACATTGCACAAATCTTAAATATATAATTTAAGTTCTGAGGGATGTATATAACTGTTACATCAATATTCCAATCAAAATATAGAACATTTTCATTACTTTAGGAAGTTTCCCCACATCTCTTTCTATCAGTCTGGACATCTATTTGAAAACTATAGTTATTCAGATTTCTATTACCATTGATTAGGTAGGTGTATGTGCTCTTTTGTTTCTGGCTTCTTTCAATTAAATGACATATCTTTTTAAATTTATCTATTATGTCTCACATATCAATAATTCATCTTTTTTATTGTGGACTAGAGGCCCGATGCACAAAATTCATGCAAGAGTAGGCCTTCCTTCCCCAGGCTGCCAGCACCGGCTTCCCTCTGGCTCCTGGGACCCGGGCTTCCCTCGCAGCCCCAGCCCCGGCTTCTTCCGGAAGGTTGTCCGGAAGGATGTCTTGTCTAATTAGCATATTACACTTTTATTATTATAGATTAGTGGCATACTAGTGCATGAATATTCCACGATTTGTTTATCTACCTTTCAGTTGATGGACATTTGGGTTAAGTTTTAGAGTATTATTAAAAAAAAACCTTAATTTTTATATGCAAATATTTATATGGTCGTGTTTTATTTCTTGTGAATCAAGTTATAAATGGCTCAGTCTTAGGGTGGGCATACTATTAACATTAAAAGAAATCCTTTTTGCCTTATGTGGTTTGAATCTCTTGTCAGGTACATATACATCTAAATGTATTATGTCTTCCTGATTGACCCTGTTATCATTCCTTTTATCATTATGAAATGACCTTTTGTTTTCTCTAATAATGCTCTGCATTGCATTTTTTCTGATATCAATAACCACACCAACTTTCTTTTGCTGTTTGAGTGTTGTCTTATTATTTCTTTTACTTTCAACCTATCTCTACCTTTGTTTCTTAAGATTGTCCCTTGTAGACAGTAGCAAAGTCTTTTTTATCTAGCTTGTCAAATTTCTCCCTTTTATTTGGAATGCTTAGCCTATTCACTTAGTATATCTATGGATATTTTTGGATTTAAGACTGCCATGCTGATATTTGTTTCTTCTATTTCATTTTGTTTTTCTATTTCTTCTTCCCTGCCTTTTTGGTCATTCAATACTTTCCCTTTTCTCAAGGATTGATGTTCTATACTGCCTGTTGTTCAATACCTAAAATTAGTTGATTCACATATTTTGTCTAACTTCACAGCTGTTTTCAGTGGTAAGGGAAAGTTTAGTACTTGGTACATTGTCATGATCAATAGTAGAAGTTCCTAAAATTCATTGATTTTCAATTTAGATTAGTTGAGGCGCTACCTCCTCTGCAAGTGAACATAATTAGTTGTTTCTTCTCCAATGAACTCATCCTCTTATTTTGCTCTCTTACCTTTATTTGTTTGCAAGCTAATTTCAGTAATATGCTACTCCTAAAATCAGGTGTCCTGTATTTCCTTCTTTGAATTTTCTAGTTTATTATGTATATTTTAAGAATATAATAAACTAGAGGCCCAGTGCATGACATTCGTGCACTTGGGTGTGTGTGTGTGGGGGGGGGTTCCCTCAGCCCGGCCTGCACCCCTTTAGCAGTCTGGGAGCCCTCGGGGGATGTCCGACTGATGGCTTAGGCTCGCTCACCCTGGGGGAGTGGGCCTAAGCCAAAATCAGACATCCTTAGCGCTGCTGCAGAGGAGGGAGAAGCTCCCGCCACCGCTGCTGCACTTGCCAGCCATCAGTCTGGCTTGTGGCTGAGTGGAGCTCCCCCTGTGGGAGTGCACTGACCACCAGGGGGCAGCTACTGTGTTGAGTATCTGCCCCCTGGTGGTCAGTGTGCATTATAGCGACTGGTCGCTCTGCTGTTCAGTCAATTTGCATATTACCCTTTTATTATATAGGATCGTTGCTAAATAAATGAAGAATCCTTTTGCCTCACTCTGTGAATAACAGTTGCAATAATATTTATTCTTCATACTTTGCTTCACTTGTGTCTAGACTCAGTATAAGCAGAGAAATGTTCAAATTTGTGTAAGAAAGTCTATAGTTACTAAAATGATTGGAAAACTACTAATGAAACCATTAGGAAGAATTGCACAATTATTATTTAATTTCCTATTCTTGGAATGATCCCAATAGAATTTGTCTGCCAACAGCATAATTTAGGAGCATCTGAGTAAAGGGACATTTCTCCTAAGAATAATAATCTAAAGTTTTAATTCATGATAGCGTGACTCAGAATATAAATGTAATGAAATTTATGTATGTTTCTCTGTGCATAATAACACGATAAAATAGAAAATACTATCATTGAAACCTCCAACTGTGGTATTTTTATCTAATAAAATGTAAATACTAGAATATTTTATTTAGATTTGATGAAACTGGAACTTTAAAAATTATATTATAAAAATTATATTGCCCTTTCCTCAGAAAAAAATCATTAATTTAGGAATACAGGATTAGTGGGTAATAAATGCTTTTTTTTTAAACTGTAATATAATACATTTATCTATTTAAGGTAGTTACCCTCATTACTAAATTAACCCAGCATATTATTAAATAATTTATATTCATATCTTTAGGTCAACATATATAACACATACCTCTTTGTCCTTTGGCCATGAACTTTCACACATCTTGGGTAGTAAAGAATCTTTAAAGAGCATTGAAGAAGGTTCAACAGTGTTTGCATTTCTATTCTTTTTATTCTCTTCTTTTGGCATGATGTCAGTTGAGTAGGATGGATATATAGAGGGAATGCTACTTTCAAATCCTATATGGTAGTTATGATTTTTATTTTCCAGTTCTGTTTGTGAATTAATTTGATCCAAACTAGTGGATGATGGAGCTGAAATATTGAATCTGTAAACATCAGCACCATGACATTTTCCTGTGGGGTTTCTCCCAGAGCCTTCTTTATTTATGTTTTGAGGATTGGGTAGCGCAGAAGGCCTAAAACCAATTACTGGTGTTTTTCTAACTTGGTGACAGAAGAGCTCTGAGCTTTTAGAATTGAATTCACTTAAGGATATTTGCTGTACTTCATCTAATGAATGCTTTGGTGAACTGGGCACAAAAACGGTGTTTTCTTCAATTTCACTCTGATAGAATGGAATTTTATTATTGATTCCGTCTACTAGCTGATCAAAACCCAGACTGACTTGGCTAGGAGAAGGGGGTTGATTTACAGAGTGCAATTCCTGGTGCTTATGCTGCTCTTCATGTGATTCATTGGGATTTAGATCTGTTTTCCAACAATATGCCATTCTTTATTGTATATAACTGAGAGGATTGACTCTGCTCCAAGTAACTCTGTAATGAGATTTTAAAAATATAGGAATTTTCCTAGAAAAAAACATAAAGGGAAACAAAAAATTCTTTGATTATTTAGTAATAAAAGCTTGCAAGAAAAAAATAGGATGAACAAATATAAACATTTTTTTTTAAATTTCTCTTTAGTGCCCTTGCTGGTTTGGCTCAGTGGATAGAGCATCGGCCTGCAGACTGAAGGGTCTTGGGTTCGATTCCGGTCAAGGGCACGTGCTAAGGTTACAGGCTCAATCCCCAGTGTGGGGCATGCAGGAGGGAGCCGATCTCTCATCATTGATGTTGTTATCTCTCCCTCTCCTTTCCTATCTGAAATCAATATAATATATTTTAAAAATTCTCTTTAGCAAAATAAACAATTCCTTGAGTAATATAAAATGCCATCAAGGCTCACAACATTAAAATCTGAGGGGGTGTATTGATTCGTAAAACTCCTGTGACAGAGAAATAATTTCCATTATGACAGGAGATTCATGAATCAAGCCAAAGTCCATATTCCCCTTGGGATTCCTCTTGCTACTCAAGATTCACTTGCCTATATCATCATCATTTCCCGCTGTCTTCAATCATCTATATGCATGTTAGCATGCTAAAGGCTCTTTATTACTAGCTAAACAATGTCTTCTTTATCAGCAATCACTCAATCTTGTAAATATGGTCTTAACTTTTTCCTTTCCACCATAACAAATCTTGTCGGTTGGTTAGACCCTTTCTTCTCCTCCCAAAATTCTTTTAGGCAATTGCAAATTCTTGTATCGCTTCTACAAAATGACTTCCATTAAGTTCACCAGTAAGCTTCTTGTCAGTAAATTCAACTACCATTTATTAGTTTCTATTTCATTTATCTCTGCAATATTTGATTCCATTTGTCATACTTCTTATTTTAAAGTTCTTTGCTTCCTCTATTGGCTTTTCTGAACCTATTCTCAGAGTAATTTTTTGTTTGCTTTTTCTCAAAAACTCCTTTGCTTATTATTCATTTTCCACTTGACTCTTGTCAGAGTTTCTTTTCTTCTCAATTATTCTCTCCTTATAAGTTATTTTATTCATCCTGTAGTTTAAATTACCATTTATATGTCTAGACAATTTTTGTTATTACCTACTCAGTATCTCCTCTTTAATTTTTTAAATCTCCAGCAGAAAGTCCAAAATTTAAATTATAATTCACCCAAGAACCTGCTCCCGTTCTAGTGTATTCCATGACAGAAAATGGCCCAACCATCCACTCAATTGCTTAGACCAAAAAACAGGGTTTCATCTTCGAATCTTCCCTCACCTTTATTCTTCTATATCTGATAAACGACTAGGTCCTGTAGAAAACTTTTTCCTCTCTCTGTTGACCACTGTTACAATCCTAATCTAAAGCTTTCATTGTCTCACCAGCAATGTTATATTGTCTCTGAAACTGCTTCTACATTTTCTGCAATCTGTTTTTGTGCCCTACAACTGTTTTTAAATATTGTAATGATATATTTAAGAAACTAACTCAGTAGCGTCCCAGGAAATAGGTTTACAATGGTTTTCAACTATCTCAAGATAACATCCATAGTGTGTATATGTAAGATTTCTCTTTCCCCTTAGATCACTGTACCATGTTAGTCTTTCTCACTTATAACTCAACTAGAGGCCCAGTGCACGAATTTGTGCACAGGTGGGGTCCGGCCAGCCGGCCCTGATCAGGGCCTGATCAGGGTTGGGCTGGCTGGGGAGAGGGGCCATGGGCGATTGGCCAGCGGCACCCACCTCCAATTGGCGTGGGGGGCAATCAGAGGTGGGGCCAGCTGGGGAGAGGGGCTGTGGGCCAATCCGGGTGGTGGGGGCCCAACTTGGTGCGGGGCTGGCCTGGGGGAGGAGCTTCAGGAGATTGGCCAGCCGGCCCCACACCCTATTGGGGTAGGGGGGGTGATCAGGCATGGGGCCGGCCAGAGGGAGGGGCTGCGGTTTGATCAGGGTGGTAGGGGCTCATCAGGAACAGGGCTGACCAGGAGGGAGGGTCCACAGGGGGGTTTGGCCAGCCGCCCTGCCCTCGATCAGGGTGGGAGAGGTCAATCAGGCTGATTCGTTGGCAGCAGTGGGCGTCATAGTGACTGGTCGTTCTGGTCATTATGGCATTCTAGTGGCTGGCTTTTTATATATATAGATACCTTGTACTTTGCTTTACTCAGAGTTGTTGCTCATTTGTATTTGTTGAAACAGAGGACCTAATAAATTTTGAAAATTATCATTTTTAAAATTTATAAATTATAGATTATAAATCATAACTGAGTATCAGAAAATAAAATTGAAAAGTATTTGTGTCACTTTTATGGATTTTAAATTTCTTTAATGATCATATGGATGTATGTTAAAGACAAAAAATTTAAAGGATAATTATGATAATAGTTAACTATGAAATGTGACTATCACCCTGTTTTGCAATGGTAATTGATTTTCATTATACTGGCACTAAAGATTGACTTAAATTGATAACACTAAAAAATAAACAAATTTATTATATTCTACTCAAGAAATTGAACTGATAAATTTGTGAGAGATTTTCAAGGGATGCAACTAAAAAGTGCATAGAAGAAAATGTTAACCAGAAAAATTGATCTATAAAATATGATTCTAAACTATTCTAATTCATGGGTTACAGTGACACATAGCCAGAATCCCCTTTTTTAGTACTTGCTATTTTTTAATCTCCATGTGTTTAGTGAAAGCTATGTTTCATTAAAGCAAATTATCCTCCTTCATTTTTCTCTGTCATGGGCCTCAGAATTTGTCAGCAGGGTATGACTTTGACAACCAGAGTTAATATCCTGTTCCAGGCTTCCTTAGCCTAGTCTGCTCTCTCTTAGCTTAAACACAGTAAATGTGGCTGGCTGTATCAAAATGGCTTTTACAGTTTTCAGTGGCTTCAAAAGAACTGACTGAGTTTTAAAAATTATTTCTTAATTTTGTAGAGTCATTAATGAAGGTCTTTTAAAAAGGTACTGGTGATCTGATGCTGAAATTAAAGATTCATTTAGGCTGTGCCCCATTCGTTGCTGTGAATAATAATGATAATCATATCTAACATTTTTAAGACCTCTGTGCTACTGCTCTACATACATGCACATATTTACATATGTTAACATATTTATTTCTCATCTCAGCCTGTGATATTATTATTACCACTTAACAAATGAGGAAACTGAAAGGTGAATCAACTTACCCAAAGTCTCAGAATTTGTGTTTACCAATTTGTTTTAAACAGGAATTAAAGAGAAGTGTATGGGTGATCATGCCATATTCATAGGACATTTAGAGCATGCCTGGATTCAGGCACTGAAACACACATTAACTCAACTTGAACTATTGCTACTGAGAAGAGTTGAAAACTTTTCAATTTTTATTACTAGCAATATTTTTTCAAGCATTTTTGGCAGCACTAAAACTTGAAATGGGTTAGGAGCCCATCTAAAAAAAAATCTCATTATCATGAGATAAAGGGGAATGAGAAATACTTACTCACATTGAAAATGTAATAAAAACTAAACCTCTTCCAGATCTACTTTTTCAATATTACACTTGTGATTTTATAAGAAATTTCTCATAATTTAAAAGCTTTTGACCATCACAATTTAAAAACTGGAGTATTTCTTAGTTTATATGCTAATAGAAATGCCATTTAGTGTCAGCTGGTGAATATCTACACTTTGCATTATAAAGTAATGCATAAAATAATTGAAGTCATATAACTTGAATTTGAGGCAGAGCTGCACATACAGATTAGCAGCAATTAAGACATCATTGAGAGGTTATCAGTTCCTGATTTAAATAAGTGTAAAACTATAGAAAACATGTAGTATGAAGAATAATGTCCCCATATCCACACATTCCCATGTCTTAACCCCTGGAACCTGTGAACATATAAGATCACATAGTAAAAAGGGATTAAAGGTTGCAGGTGGAATTAAGTTTCCTGCCTCACTTTTTTCCCATTTCTAATTTGAAATTTAGTGATGAGGGAAAACATTTTCATGACCTCTGATATGTGTTTTCACCTAAGTGAAGACAAGAGGTACTTAAGGAAAACATTAATTTCCAAATAGTCTCTATAGGTGCCTTTTTATATGAACAAGCAGCATTTTTTTATTGATATACTAGAGGCCTGGTGCATGAAATTCATACATGGGGGTGGGGGGGTCCCCTCAGCCCAGCCTGCACCCTATTCAATCCAGGACCCCTTGGGGGATGTCCGACTGCTGGTTTAGGTTGTTAGGTTGCCCCTCACTGACCGCCCCTGTGGGCCTGGTCGCCCCACACAGCCTGCTGCTTGGTGTTTGGTCGCCCATCACTGACCCCCTAGCAGCCTGGTCACCTCACGTAGCCTGCTGCTCAGTCATTTGATCGCCCCTCACTGAACCTCTTGCCGTCCTGGTCACCCCAAGCAGCCTGCTGCTCAGTTGTTTGGTCACCCCTCACTATCCCCCCTGCCAGCCTGGTTGCCCCACGCAGCCTGCTGCTCAGTTGTTGGTCGCCCTTCACTAATCCCCCTGCTGGCCTGGTCACCCCACGCAGCCTGCTTGTTCAGTCTTTTGGTCGTCCCTCACTAACCACCCTACTGGCCTAGTTGCCCCATGCAGCCTGTTTGCTCATCCATTCAGTTGTGATGGTCGCATAGGCTTTTATATATAGATAGATAGTCCAATGGTACTTCACCTCTCATTAGATTGCCTAAAAATTCCTGTACATGAAAAATTTGAAGCTGTTCCTTATTCATATTTTTGAGATGCTGACTTGAATAAAGCAATGTATCATACATCTATTTACTCATTTGCACATTTGTTTGTTCAGTAACTGTTTCCAAGTATATTATGTCAAGCAGTGTGCAAAGCCCAGGGAATACTAAAGTGATAAAACAGCTCTTGCCCTCAAGCAGCTCATAGTCACAAATTTATCATACAGCACGATACAAAAATTACTTTAATAAATGCAGGCTCCATGTCACTTGGGGGGATTTTATATAGAATACTATTAAATGTGTTTTACCATAGAAAAAGCAGAAGTAGCATTTGTGAATACCATAGTCATGGTTTGAATATTGGGTCTGTTTTTGTTTAGAATGTACAATATGTCACAGATAATTTTGTGCAAGTCATCGAGACCTAGTTACAAGGATGTTTTGATTCCTATGTATTGTTAAAATTACAGCCCTAAAAACAATAGATGAAGCAGTTGAAGCATTAATTCATTCAATTCTTCTGAGTAAATAATACAATAAAAAGTCAGCCTCCACCTCTGACATTACTTTGGGGGAAACAATCCAGTGGGAATGAAGCCCACTGCAAGCAAGGACAAGGGCAACCAAGGAGTATATTTGACACCAGTGGAAGGCCACAGACACAATGCTTATAGCATTTGCAGTATGACACCTGGTGGAGGGTCCCTAAACACAGCCTAGTGGTATTTGTTAAGAGCCAATAATGTTTTAACTATTGTCAAACAAATCTACCTGGAAAACATACCAAGATGAGAATTTTAAAATAATCAAAGCAGTTGTGGATACTGTTTTCCAGGTCTCCTTCCCCTACTTAAGGGTCTAATATTGAGTGTTCTTCTAGTAATGAATGGCTGAGTTAGACAATTATTTTTATTTTTAGTTTATTTTCTTTTAATGTAATTTTTTTTTTAATTTCAGAGTGGAAGGGGGAGAGAGAGAGACAGAAAGAGAGATAGAGAGACATCCATGATGAGAGAGAATCATGGGTCAGCTGACTCCCCCTATTGGGGATTGAGCCCACAACCTGGCATTTGCCCTTGACCGGAATCAAACCTGAGACCCTTCAGTCATCAGGCCAAAGCTCTATCCACTGAGCCAAACCAACTAGGGCTAGACAATTATTTTTAATAATTTATTGGATGCTCAAAGAAATCTATTACCTTAAACTTATAAACAATAGCACCAGAAAAGAAGATTGCAATTTGTCAAAGTGAATTGAGTAAACTTTCAAGAAGAGAAGATTCCTAAGCTAGGAGAAGGAAGAGCAGAAGTTTTCCAGGCAAGTTTGAAAAGAGGAAGAGGAGGGGCCAGACTTCCCAGCTACAGGATATGGATTTTGCAATGACAAGGGAAAAAAAATCAGATACACAGAAGTAGAAAAAAGAAGGGATAAAGAAGATGTGAAATACAATAAGGAATAAGATAAAGAAGATGGAAGAAAGATGAAGTCATGAAAAGATACTCTGTTATAAACTAGGTACTAGGTACTAGGTACTGAATAATAGCAGTGAAAAGGACTAACATGGTCTATAACCTAATGGGAAAGAGAATTGTCAGCAGACTTTTTGGCACCTTGTGCTAGAAGAAAATTGAGTAGTGATATATTTAAGATACTCAGTGAAAAAACATTTGAACCAAGAATATATAGTCACTGAAACTGATGTCCAAATTAAAATTTCTCAAACAGTTATGATCACATAAGATTATGCATTAAAAACCTGTTAGAGAATAAACTTCAGATAATCAAATGACAAAGATACATCAACATAAAGACTCTTGGTGAGCATTAAAATATACATATTTTCTTAGAGCACTCAGGTAGACGAGGGATATAGTAAACAGTATAATATGGCTATCTCCACTGACAATGTGGGTACAGTTCAACTTTAATCAAAGGTGGGGGAAGTAAAGAGAACATGAACAAACCTGTTTGAAACCTCTTTTTATTGTTCATATAAGTGACTGTGTTAGAATTATTACCCTCAGAATATTTTGTATGTAATGCTGGATAAAACAAATAAGTAATTCTAGCATCCCCTGTGCCCCCTGAGAATTAGTATTCTTTGTAGTACAGATTAGGACTGAAAGTATCAGAATGAACTCATGAGATTTAAAAAAAAAATCTCTATCTATCATCTATCTATCTATCTATCTATCTATCTATCTATCTATCTATCTATTATCTATCTATCTATCTATCTATCTATCTATCTATCTATCTATCTATCTATCTATCATCTATCATCTATTTCTTGCTTGGAAAGGCCTAGAAATAATGCCCATCACAGTAACAATGAATATCCCTAACATCTGGATTGTGATAGTGAAATACCACTTCCCACTAAAAGAAAGCAGGGCTACTTGAAGAACCAGTCGATTTTTGGGTCTAGGGAAGATAATATATAAGAGGAATCTAGGAGATCCTACATCACTAGTTAGTAAGGAAGCTATCAGATAATGCAAGTGCATTAATAGGACTTGAGGGCCAACTTGGAAAGGCTCTATTGGCCAATAAGTATAATAACTGAAATGGAGGAAAACATAAACTATGTTTAAATGCATGAAATCAGAGTGACACAGATACACACATACAAGTCACTAATCACCTTTGTACAACACAAGGTTAATGTAGTACACGCTCAAATATTTTAAAATCTTTTTTATATGAAATAATCACTGGATAAGTATGTTATAAATGAGGCAAAGTTTCTCTTTGTAGAAGAACTTCAACAAGTAAATGAAGACATGATAAAATTGGGTTATCAGGTTATCAATATTTTATAATAAGTCATGAATTATAAAATCTAGGCATCACATTTGATGGCTGCTCACATTGCAAAAGAGAGGCAGCCAGGGATTTTGTGCTTTCTGATAAAAATCCAAAACTACAATGAAGAAGTCCTGCCAAAAAAATCTAATCTATTCTGATTAACCCTCTAGATCCAAACAACAATTGACAGAAAACACAGAGGGTAGAGGAATGTTTAAACTAAATCAGGGTAGAAATAAATACAGAAAAAATAAGCTAGTTTCATTATCAAATAAATTGCAAGGGGAAAAGTGGAGTAAGAATACAGTAATTTCAAAAGGTTGCAAAAAATATACTTATCCCATATACATTGAGAGAGAAAGAGGGAGGGAGACAGGGAGACAGGGAGTGGGGGAGAGAGAGAGAGAAAAAGAGAGAGAGAGAGAGAGAGAGAGAGAGAGAGAGAGAGAGAGAGAGAGAGAGAAAACCAAGCCATATATTTTAGGGATACACACCTGGATGATGAAACTATATAGAAAAGAGCAGAAATTATGTCATAAATGTGTTTATTCTTGGGGCAAATAAGGGTGTTTGGTTTGCAGGCACATGGAGGGTTTTTGGGTGGTAGGAAAGGTTTATTTCTTGACACTGAGGGTAATTAGAAGGTTGTTAAACTGATAATAGTGCATGAAGCTGTACATTTGTTTTATGTAGTTGCTAATGTAAACATTGAAAAAGAAATAGGTAGCTGATTTATTGGATATATGGAACTCAAGGATTTGTACAAAATGTAAGTAAAGATGGTGAGTATTTGCATATGTGATTCTTTAATTCAGGAAATAAATCTTATAGCTGAACCCATGAGACTTAAGAGAGTTTGGGGATTAAGAAGAGATATAATCAATCTGAGAACAGAATCCCAGGGTGGGAGACAATGTTTAATGGATAGACTGAAAAAGGAACCATACAAAATAGTCTGAGAGGTAGAAAGAAAACTATGTAAGTGACTTCCTTTCAAAATCCTGGCTTGGAAGTTGCACGTATCAGTCTGCTCACATCCATTGGACTGAATATATAGCCACAAGGAAGGCTGGAAAAGGCAGTCCCTTACTGTGTTGCCACGAGACCAGAAAAAAAGAAAAGAAAAGAATGTTCTATTACTAAAAGGAAGAAAGGGCCTTATTTTGAACATTTTTAGTGGGCTGTTCCTGGAATTCTCTGGGAGACCTGGAGTTACAATGTGAAATCATGATGCTGAACCAGGTGCAAAGAGGAGCAAAAATCCCTAAAGGTGTCATGGGACTCTGAAGAGTGGAGTTTATACTGTGTTGGAAAGGATAACTGGTAAGACAGTGGCAATCCAGAAGAATGTTGGCCTGGCCTCTTCTACCTTCATATGAGGGACATGAGAGGAAGAACAGCTTCCACAGGAGAGACGCAAAGGAGCAGAGTTCTTAGGGAGAGTCAGATTTCCCTTTAGGAAAAGAAAAGTGAAGATGGCTAAAGAAATTTGCAAGGCACTTTGCAAAGATTAAATCTCAACTGGAAAAAATACCTCCCACCATGCATTTTACAAATTGTGATTTCTGTCATTCTTAGTTTAAAGGGACACAAAATACAAAACACTAGTAAATCAATTCAGCTCTAGTTCTTAAAATTATCTGTTTAATTGAAATATATTAAAAATCTTTTGAAGTAACAAGCCAGTAACATCCTATATAATAAAATACTAATATGCTAAGTGTCCAGTCATCTGGTTGGCCGTTCAACCAATCAAAGCATAATATGCTAATGATATGCTAAGGCTGCTCAACCAGTCGCTATGATATGCACTGACCACCAGGAGGCAGGCTCTCCAACCAGTAAGTTAGCTTGCTGCTGGGGTCTGGCCAATCAGGACTGAGCCAGATGGGCCAGACATGCCCTGGAGCCTCCTGCGGTGCTTCCCGGCTGGCCAACCTCCCATGTCTCTCCCTGGCCCCAGTTGTGCACCAGTGGGGGTTCCTGAGCCTGGCCTGCACCCTCTCACAATCCGGGATGTCAGAGAGCTAGTTTCAGCCCAATCCCACAGGGGGAGCACCGCTTAGCCAGAAGCTGGGCTCACAGCTGGCGAGCACTTCCCAGATTGTGAGAGGGCGCAGGCCAGGCTGAGGGACCCCCCAGAGTGCAGAATTTCATGCACCGAGCCTCTAGTGTTGGTATGTTAGAATATTCTAGCAAACAACTTCACATTTATCAAAGTTATATTTTTAGAATATGTAATTTTGTTCTTTTATTCTTTGTATTTTTAAATAAATATACAAGATATATATTGTCATATTTATTTCTATCTAGTACCAGCTTCATTGTTCAATACTAACAAAACTGAGCAAAATTTCCCATACATGCAAAGGTTACCCTTATTTTTGTAAATATTTGAGAATAGAAGTAAGTAGCAGAAACCAGTTAATAACACTTTCTTCTTTTGGGGAATTCTAATATGGATCTGAAACTGAATTGGTAAATAGTTTTATCTCATAAATGAAATTTCATTACATGGTAGTGGCTTCTCAGGATTGCTTTGAGAATTGTGTAGCTGAGCAAAATTCGGGATGGTAATGCTCCATTAGCACCCTCTGTGTGGATGTAGGAGAAGGGAGAGGAAGCGTGCACTCCACACAGTATCCATCACTGTTCTAGCAGTCAGAAACATGTCTCTGTTTTTCACCAAATAAACATAAATTTATAGGTGAAATAAATATTAAAAATATCATAGATGCGTAGCGATAACTACTTAATTATGCTTAGTATTAACATAATCATTAGCACAGATATAAGTTCTCAAGAAATCTAAATTTCAACTGAATCTTTGACAAAGTAATTGATATAATGAATTTGATTGAATATGATTTAGAGAGAGATCCTAGAAAGTTTTTAAAAGCCATGTATAGGAAAAATCCATAATTATATGAATGTATTGGTAATTTTTAATGCTTCTAAGAACATGTTTATTGTACCAACCCATACAATGAAATATACAACAAGACGTTCCTTTTAAAATATGATTAATATGTATGGCTTGAATAACCACATTTTATTTTTACTATTTAAAACATATATCTGAAAGGCATTTGTCATATGATTCATTGCATTGAGGGTACAACATAGGAATGAATTGAAACATTAACATAGATAAGAGTTAAATGAATTAATGTATAAAGTTTGAATTTAAAAAATAGACAGCCAGACAAAATTAGAAAACTTTAAAACAACCAAAAAAAAAAAAAAGCTTACAAATAACAAAAATAAAAGCTTGTCAAGACACTGTGAGTTTAGTAAATGAGTTTAGTCCCGTAATCTTAGCATAATGGTAATAATAAAATAAGTCAAGGGTTTTAAGATCACTCCAGTTAAATTTCTTTTAAAAATAAATGTTTTTATTGATTTCAGCGAGGAAGGGAGAGAGAGAGATAGAAACATCGATGAGAGAGAATCATTGATTGGCTGCCTCCTGCATGCCCCCTATTGGGGATAGAGCCTAGAACCAGGGCATATGCCCCTACTGGAATCGAACCGTGACCTCCTGGTCCATAGGTGGACACTCGACCACTGAGCCAGGCCAGCCAGGCCAGTTGAATTTCTTTAGAATTGAATCTGGATGGTATTATGTGATTTTAAAAATGAACCAAATGCTTTTTAAAGTGAAAAATAAAACAACATTTGCTTATAGTATAACATTACCAATAAAAAAGGACTGTCAACCATTCATCCAATCATCCACGAGTAAAGTCAAAGCAGATCAAGCTGAAGTGGAATAACAAGGAGGGGTGGGGAGCAAGTCTGGCACTTGCTTTATTAGCTGCCAGCCTGCAAAATGGTAAGGAAATGACTCATCTCCCTGCTACTGACTGACTGGGAGATCCAGGCTTATCAACTCTCCCCATCCCCACCCCCAAAGTTATTGCTCTGCTGCATCGCAACACCTTCCATTGGCAGCCAGAGCCCCTTTACCATTCCTCTACCTACATTCTTTCTAAGACTACAATGTGCTTGAATGAATAATATCCGGACTCCACAGTGACTAAGCATTTGACTTCCTTTATTTGAAAATGTGAGATAAAATACCATGAGAAAGTGCAAAGGTTGACCACTTCTGGCAAAAGTAGAACTATATGTTAATTAGAATCACCTAGAAATATGCTTACCTTCTCAGAGTAGTCAAACAGAAAACAGCAGCAAGATAAATGAAGTCCAGAATTTAGAGAAATTAAGTGACTGCTAGTGACCAGTAATTAATTAGACTAAGCCTGTTTACATTCACTGTCTAAGTGAAAATGAGAAATCTGTTCTAACAGCAACCAGGTAAACAATGAAAGTAGTCAGATGAAGCTACAGACATTATTTATGAGTAATCAGTGGAGACAACTTTCATTCCTGCAGGATGAGTAATTGGGAAAAAATTTCTCATGTTGAAATATTTTGCAAGAATTGAAATGACTGTTTAACAGTTGAGACAAAAGAGGAGAAATTAGTTTTGAAAAACATGCTAAGTAAATATGATAAAAATAACTGTTTCCTATAACATTAAAAAACTATTCTATTACATAAAGCAGAAAGATAAAATAGAAACTAAAATAATAAAATGAAGACTAAAGGTATAGAAGAAATTGCTTGATTTATTAATAAAAATGGAGCTTAATGAGATAATGATATGTAAAGAAACAAAAAATTCACTAACATTAAAATTGTCATTAAAAGCAGAAATGACATACGAAACTAAGTTTTGAAATAGCATTGAGAAACACTCTATGAGCACTGAGAAAAATGAAACCACTAAAGAAATGAATGAGTGGCACTATTGCAATTGCAACAGTCAGAAAAAAACATCTGACATCCTACTGCTGAAATCCTAAATATAATCAGAACAAATGAAAAGAGGTAACATTGAAGGTAACAAAAAAAAGGAAATCTGAACTAAATAAATATAAATATGCATACATACCTGACACATACACACATGCAACCAGGAAAAATAAGTAATTTTTTTAAATGTCAAAATAAAACTTTTACCTATCAAAAAGAAAGAGGGCGGGGGAGGACGAAGAAAAAGAAATCAAAGTTAGCCTGAATATAGGCTTTACCTTTAAATACTAACTGTCCTCAAGAAACAATAAATACATAGTTTGGAGGGTAAATAAGTTTTACACCACGTATTCATTTGCCATATATTAGTGATAGCCGCTAAAAAATATTTTGCATGTATGTAACTGCTCAGAAATTTTTGTATACTCTTCTAATGAAAAATGTTGACAATATTTTAATCAAAATAGGAATTTAAGAATAGGAAACTAAGATCTATCATTTAAAGATCAGATAGCATTGACTTAGTCTAAATAATTATTTCAAATATAATTTCAAAATCATTCCATATTAATAAGCCAGGTGAAAAAACAGAGACTAGTTCAACTAAAACTAAAAGGCATACTACATTTTCGGTCTTACAAGAGGAAAGGGAAATGGAATATGCTATAACCTTTTTACCTATGATTGAGAAAACAATGCTACAAAGAGAAGCAACAACTGATACCACAGTAATACAAAGGATTGTAAGAAAATATGACTAACAACTATATACCAACAAATTGGATAATGCAGACAAAATGGATAAATTCCTAGAAACACACAATCTTCCAAAACTGAATTAAGAAGAAACAAACCAATTGCAACCAACAAAATTGGAGCAGTAATAAGAAAACTCCCAACAAACCAAAGTCCTGGACCGGATGCTTCATAGGTGAACTTTACCAAGCAATCAAAAAGCTAACACCAACCCTTCTCAAACTATTCCAAAAAATTCAAGAGAAGGAAAGACTCCCTAGCTCATTTTATAAGGTCAGCATTATCCTGATTCCAAAATGAGATAAAGACACTACAAAGAAAAAAAATGTCCCTGATGAAATATCACTAATGAATATCCCTGATGCAAAAACCCTTAACAAAATATTGGCAAATCAAATTCTGCAATGCATTAAAAACTTCATATACCATTATCAAGTGGGATTTATTCCTGGGATTCAAGGGTGGTATATCTTCAAATCAATTAATGTGATATACCAAAATGAAGAAAAAAATCATATGATCATATCAATAGATGCAGAAAAAACATTTGACAAAATCAAGCAACAAATTTATTATAAGAATTCTCAGCAAAGAGGGAACATACCTCAACATAGAAAAGGCCATATATCACAAACGCAGACCTAACATCATACTCAAAGGGGAAAAAGTCAAAGCAGTCTATTTGATAAATGGTGTCGAAAAATTGGACAAGTACATGAAAAAAATGAAACTAGAACACCTTCTTACACCATATACAAGAATACACTCAAAATGGATTGAAGACTTAAATGAAAGACTCAAAAATCATAAAACTCATGAAGGAAAACATAGGCCATAAAATACCTGACATTACTCTTAGTGATATATTTTTTTTGACATGTCTCTTTGGGCAAGAGAATCAAAAGAAAAGATAAACAAATGGGACTACATCAAACTAAACAGTTTTTGCATGAAAGGAAACCATGAGTAAGTTGAAAGACAATTTACTAAATAGGAGAAGATATTCACCAATATACATCTGATAAGAAGATAATATCTGACATTTATAAAGAACTCATAAAACTCAACACAGAAAAAAAAAATCCAATTAAAAGCTGGGCAAAGGACCTGAATAGACACTTCTCCAAAGAAGACAGACAGATGGCCAAGAGACAAATGAAAAAATGCTCAGCCTCACTGATGATCAGATAAATGCTAATTAAAATCACAATGAGATATTGCTATACACCTGTCAGAATGGCTATCAATAACTCAACAAACAACAAATGTTGGTGATGATGTGGAGAAAAGGGAACCCTTGTGCACTAATGATAGGAAGGCAGATTGGTGCATCCACTATTGAAAACAGTATGGAGATTCCTCAAAAAATAAAAATGGAACTGCCTTATGACCCAGCCATTCTACTTCTGGGTATTCAGTATATCTGAAGAAACCCAAAACACTAATTTGAAAGAATATATATGCACCCCTATGTTTGCTGCAGCATTATTTACAATAGTCAAGATATAGAAGCAACTCAAGTACCCATCAATAGAAGAGTGGATTGGGAAAAAAAAAACACCTTAAAAATGGACAAATTTTATTATAAAAGAATTATCAATAAGAATTAATACAGTGAAAATTAATTAGTGCATAAATAATTATAAGAATTCACTTTTTGCTATGATTGTGTCATTTCATCAGATCATAAATTTGGGGAAAAAGTAATTACTTATTTAGAAATACAATGCAATACCTTTCTGGATAGGAAATAACTAGTGTATCACTTTTCTTTCTAAGCTCCAAGGGAATTGTACTCTGGCTTTTTACTCATTGAAGAGGGCTTCCTCAGGAAAATGATGGTTACCCCTCTGAGAGAAAAATCTTGAAATTATGGCCTGGGGGCTCACACTGGCAACATGTGAGTTTGTTGATCCAATGAATCAGTTAATTCATCTACATAATATGAGCCTTTTCTATAGGAGCTGGATGAAGTTGTCTTTATTTTATTAATTTACCAGCTCAATCATGGTATTATTTCCTTATGTTCCATTCACAAACTTGCTTTTTCCATGCCCCAGGTGGTAGGTAAACATGTATGGAATGTGATTAGCACGTCAGGGAAAGAGACCTTGAGTTCCAACATCTTGATTCAAATCCGAGCTCTTAATGACATTTTTAAAGACATAGGTGACATTACTCATAACGTACGTGAGATGAATTCTTTAAACTCTCTAAGTCTGTTACCTGCCTACAATATTACATTAGATAATGCATTTTAAAAGTTTAACACTGTACAAGGTTACACATGATCATGATTTTTTAAAAGTGGGTGTATCATTTCTATATTCAATCCTAAGAATCAGATATCTAATTGTTTGCCAGGTAAGAAGGGGGCGATTGGGACACACACCGGTTCACAGTGGCCTTCAGCGAGCTGCCCATACAGAGGCAGACAGACAGGGCAGGGCAGGAGGAGCCCAGCGTGGAGTGACAGAACAGAGAGAAAACAGCTGCATTTTCCAGCAGGAGCTCTAATCAGCTGGAAGCCCATATGTTAAAAATATCCACCCTTCATTTAATAAGAATTTCCTTTCGGAGTTGCCATCAGCATGCAGTCTATAGACGACCTGCATTAGCTTCAAGACAGAGGAAAATGTGCACAGAGAAAAAAATCTACCAGCAGACATGACTCAAGACTCTGAGAAACATGAAAGTGAGCGGTTAGGAGATGATACAAAGGATCTGGTATCCATGCAAACTATGAAGTCAGCCTTCGAGAGAGAGGGAGAGAGAGGAAGAGAAGAAGGAAGGGAAAGGAAAGGAAAGCGAGAGAAGGAATAACCCAGGCATAATCTGTACTTCTAGAAAAGATCTACCTTCTGGAGAACAAATTGACTCGGATTTTAAACTCACCACCTAAATTTCACAATATCATTAGCTACGTTGCTACAAGAATGCACTTGGATTAAAATATTCTCCTACGTACTTAGTGAAGTATAGGAAGTTGGTTGCAGTCTCTTACCTGAAGTATATATCTTCCAGAAATGAAACATAATCCCGTTTCTTTTCAAGAGTGAAATATACAAGCTAAAGCACTTCTATTTCAAGGGAACATTGTGCTTCCACTGGAAGCTTATATTCCTGTTTGGCAGGTTTGGCATGTTTGGGAACCTATTTTTCATCAAACACCGGAGGGGTGTATGGAAAAAAAGCAGTTTGCATAATGAATAAGGATTTAAGCCAAAAATGCAACAATGAAGTAGCTTCTCTGTGAGAAACAGATGTTGTGCCAAAAGAGACTGAACAGCAATACAATGCAAAAGAAATATATATTTTTTAAAATAGCTAAAGAGAGAATATTTCTCCTGGAAGTGCTTTTGCTCATGTCATCATGCATTTGGATGTGGAAGCGGATCAGGAAGGTGGAAACAGGGATTTTAATTCACAGAAGAGCTGAGCCCTTGAAAACGCTGCTCTAGCCTTTCTATTAGTTTCACTTTCAAATTATTTTCTTTATTTAATTAGGATTTAATATATTCACTTTTTTTTTCTAGCTTAAGAAATTGCCAATGTTGCTTGCTCAGCCTCAGGACCCTAGTCAATTTCAATGTAAAAATAATTTTTATCATCTAATCATATTTAAAAAATAGCAATAAGGAGAAATAATTTACACGGTTAAGTAGAATGTAAATGTGGGTAATTTGTTGTCTTGGTATACTGCTGCTGAAGATGAGTCAGGCTGTTGTCCTGCCTCAGACTTTGGGGAGATTCTTCCACAGTAACCTTGCCAACATGATAGAATTGAATAGTCCTCTTTCAAATGGAATACAAAGAGTTATGATCCAGAACCTCGAGACTGGCTACATGCATGCTTTATATATGCTCAGCATTTTCCTAACCTTCATACTCTCTCATTATTATTTGTATAAACCCTTTGAAAGTGGGACTTCACTGATTAAGTCACGCGTGCCTCTAGAGTGTCTCCTGGGTGCGTAGCAGCTGCCTGGTGCTGGGAGTAGTGTGGTGAACAAGACTGGCAAAGTCCTGCTACCATGGAGGTGGCTTCCCACCCCTAGCCCTGTTGCCTAGCATAGCGATCTGAACCAGTTCGTATCTCCTTGAAAAACAAATGAAGAAAGTTGTAGGTACGATAAAGTTGTTTGTATATTCCAATTTAAAATATTAGGAAACTGGCAAATAAAAGGAAATATCTCGATTGAGTTATTTTGAAATGAAGTGCTAGATGCATTGGTGATTACTAGGTATACCGGTTAATAATGCAGATTTTTTTTTCAATCGATGGAGTTACACATATGTTGATATATATGCGATTTGATATGTATGCTAGTTTGTTGTATTGACAACAAGCTTCAAAACTTCATGTGTCAAATTTGCTGAAGGTGTTAACATCATAGATATTTTTACACTTAAAAATGTCGAATTTTGTGCCAAAAAAAGAGCATTTGTGGGAAGTTTTAATTGATTATTTTGAAGAAAAGTGATGCTGAATACTTTGGAAAGCTTATGGTGAACATGCTCCATCTCAAGATACTTGTGAATGCTGGTTTAAATGCTTTAAAAGTGATGATTTTGATGTGAAAGACAAAGAACATCCAGGTCAACCGAAAAATTTTGAAGACCAACAATTACAAGCATTATTGGATAAAGATGCGTGTCAAACTCAAAAACAACTTGCAGAAAGATTAAACATTGCTCAGCAAACAATTTCTGATCATTTACAAGCAATGGGAAAGATTTTAAAGGAAGGAAAATGGGTGCCACATCAACTGAACCAAAGACAAATGGAAACCAAAAAGTCATCAGTAAAATGTTGCTTCAATGGCATGAAAGAAAGTCTTTTTTGCATCAAATTGTGACTGGCGATGAAAAGTGGATTTATTTTGAGAATCCCAATTGCACAAAATCATGAGTTGATCCAGGTCAATCATCAATATCGACTGCAAGACCAAATCACTTCGGAAAGAAGACAATGCTCTACGTTTGGTGGGATCAGGAAGGTGTGGTGTATTATGAGCTTCTACAACCAGGTGAAACCATTAATACTGATGGCTACTGACAACAAATAATCAATTTGAACCACCACGCTCTGATTGTGAAACGACCAGACTGTGCCAGAAGACATGGCAAAGTAATTTTGCTTCATGATGATGCACCATCACAAACTTCAAAACCAGTTAAAAACACATTAAAGGTATTGCCTGGGAAGTATTAACCCACCCGCCATATTCACCAGACCTTGCTCCTTCAGATTACCACTTGTTCCGATGGATGGCACATGCACTTTCTGAGCAGCACTTCAAAATGTACGAGGAAGTGGAAGCTTGGGTCTCTGAATGGTTTGCCTCAAAACAAGAAAAGTTCTATTGGGACGGCATCCACAAATTACCTGAAAGATGGGGAAATGTGTAGCTAGCGATGGACATTGCTTTGAATAAAGCACTTTTGATGTTTCCCTTGAAATAATAGTGTTTTCTTTGATTACAAAATCCACTATTATTAACCAGTACACCTAGCATATTAAACGTAAATTGCTTGCTCTTTTATTCACTTTAACTTGACAGGAGGGAAAAATGAATCGATAGTATATGAAGTCTTTATAAAGATAGCACATTCAAACCTTCAAAAATTGCATTTGTTTAACATCTAGTATAAAGGAGCAATAAATTAATATTGATATTCTTCAATCTTATACAAATTGAGTTTCTTGAGATTTTTGTGAAATTAATACAATCAGTTACTAAAGATTAAAAACAAATAATTTTATTTAAAATGATTATGCAATTCTGAAGATTAAAAACAAATGAAAAGTTTATTCAAGAGTATTCAGTGGGAATAAATACTGCTTTAACAATATCTGCTCTGTCAGGGCGTCTATTGTTCATTAGTAGCCTTGGAGAATGCCATGTATTGGCTCATTAAACACCTTGCCAACCTTCTTCCTTGTGTACATTTCTGGCTGTAGAGTCTGAAAAGCTTAAAGTGACACTTCCGAAGAGTCAGGATGAGAATTAGCTTCTACCATTAAAATGTATTTGCACACATTTTAGAAGGTGGAAGCAAGGAGTATTTGTGTTGCTTTGGATTTTTTTTTTTTTTTTTCTATTGGCAAGCAAGATCTCGGTTTCTAAAGCAATACTCTAGTGCTTGTTCTGAACTTCCCTTGGCATTGAGAGGCAGCTGTGTCAAAAGTAGTGGTGACAGCTAATTCCCAGCTTTCCGATTTGGGGATTGCTTTGAAAGTGGAATGCTTGTACTCAGTAGTTCCAGTGAGGGCCTCAGTCCATGGATGTGTCAGTTCTGTAGTGTACTGTTCCTATTTAAAGCCCACCGCATCGGCCCTTTTATTGTTTTGAAAGTACGTTATTCTCTGTATTAAATCTTTCCTGTCCAATATTCAGATTTGTTTCTGAACAAGTGTATCAGACTGCGAGTTGTTTCCCAATATCTGTTTTTAACCTCTTTCCAAGTAGATTTTCAACTGGTCGCCTATCTAGCTAATTAAAAACTGCCTTTCTCAGCCCCCTTATTGAGAGTGACCAAGTTCTAGGTAATATCATTTAAAAAGATGTTATATTTGGTACTTCCAGTAAGTACTTACAAGAGTTGAATATACAATATCCTGGCACCTTGCCCTCTTTCTGATCACGGTGTGACAGCAAAGGTTGAAGAACTTCCCTGGATCCAGAGACAGAGTCACACAGTGAGAATGGTAGAACGCTCTGCCAACAGGGAACCACTTAGCCCTGAACTATTTAATGACACATACGTTTCTATCTTGTTTGAGATGCTGGATTTTAGATTCTCTCTGTTTCATTCTAATAGCATCTTAATCTGAAGTAAACCATAATTTGGTTATTAGATGTGGAACTCTACCATACTAAAAAAAAAATGAGGCATTGGTCCAATAGTTGGGTAATTGGTGTCAGGAGCCCAGATATTGCAGGATGGAAAGCCAGTGATCCTCATTACTCTATGATAAACTCTTGGTAAGACTGCCACTTGTAATCCTCAAAAAGGTAGACTTCTTGCCAAAAGAACATGTAACCTCTGAACTGTTTGGAAAAAAAACAAAACAAAACAGAACATTGGAAAAACTCAGAATGTTGCTATATCTCGTTGTGCAAAGTTCTGCAACAAGATATACTTGGGCTGGTTATAACAGGTGACTTTAAAGAAGCAGCTGTAGCAGTAAATGGGCCTCTGGTGTCCTCAAGTGACTGTATTAAAACTTCTCAGTTATTGGGATACATTCCAGTTTCAAAGGTTAGATTACGGTCAATGATTTCCTACCTAAACTAATATTTTCAGCTAGTTTCAAAGTAGAACCATTAAATTGAAGGAAAGCAAAAATGTGCTGAGCAAAGAGACCAGTAAATATAAAAGGTTCATCTGGAAGCATAGAAATCCTGTCTAGATTAGATCTTTGGTTATGGTTATTTGTCCATGGTTCTGTCTGTGACTAGAACAAAAGCGTACTATGTTTTTTAAAGGGAGTATATTGATCTTTAAAAACCAAGGTGTGTTTGACCTTTAAAGCAACTCCAGAAGCCTCTGGACTGATACAGCAGAATATAGTCCATAAAATATGTGCAGTCTCCAAGGAGTAGGGATAGTGTCCAATTCTCTCTTATGGAGATATAGGGTAATCAAATGCTTCTGAGAGTTTTTTTGAGGGTGAAAAGGAACATATTTTTTTAGAAAGAGAAAATAAATTTAATGCATATACATACATATATATATATATATATATATACATATGCATATGCATATACATATATACATATATACATATATATATATATATATATACATATATATATATATGTAGTCCACATACATGAGGGAATCAGAGACCCCATATGCACAAGAGGTTCAGAGATAGAAAGGGAACATGGGTGTATGGGACATCCTGAGCTAGGTGTGAGGTAAAGTGCATTGAGGACTTCTAAGGTTATTGCAGGATGATAAGAAGAGCAGACCTTTAGTCAATAGAAAATTTCCCTGCCTTATAGATAGGTTAAAAGAAGTTATCCCTGATAATCTCATATGAGTAAGGCTTCTAATTGAAATTTTTCTAAGTAGTTAATGGGCAAGTGCAAACGTTTATCTTGAGCCTTCAGCTAAAGTTCCCTCTAACTTAAAACAATCTGCATATCACAGAGGCACATCTTGGTGTGACTGTTACTAGACCCTCACAAATCCCTCCTCTGAAAGTTCCCTGGAAGTTTCACATTCCAGAATTTTGGTGGGTAGACTGTTTTATAATCTCATTAAACCAGCCTCGGTCTTGAGAAAGGCTCAGTTCAGTTAAACAGTTGTGTTTCATTTTAGGAGGCAGTGATGCAGGTGGGCTCCCAAAGTTAAGCCCATGGTGGAAGCACTAAAGTATTTAATAAGAGGCATCTCTATGGAAACAAAAGAAAAATAAAGGTTAATCATTGGAGCAGACAGTAAATTCAGCTTCTGAGTTCAGAAGGCCTGCAGCCAAGAAGAGTTCTAGATGTCTGTCTTAAATCTTCTTCAGATCGAGTGAAGATAGGCAGCTACAGTCTGACAGATTCTCCTGGTCTGCAGTTTGAATGCCAATGGCATGAAGATTTTCCATATATAAGCTGTTGTGGTGATTTCTCTGAAGTCTACATCAAGTTGTCCCACTTTAGCTTGCATGGCCTTGAAAAGGGCAGTTTTACTGATAGTTCTCAATGATCCCAAGCCAAAGGATGGGAAAATGAAAATGCTAGTTGGGAGGGTTGCAGCCACATATTTAAGAAAACTAAAAAAAAATCAGGATCTGGTCCAGTTAGTAGGTAGGGAAAAACAACACAACTCAAAAGACAATGAACAGCACTAGACCCTAATGTCCACAAAGGTATATTATAATTTCTATTGAAATAATTTTTTTTTCCTCTAAAATTACCCCTATCTCTACCAAAGATAACAAATTTAAGACATTTATTTGCAAAACAAATTTAGTTTCTATAAATTAGACCTTGTTATTTGTATAAGTCCAGCAAGAATAGTAATTAACCACATAGGGCCTTCTTAATCTGCTTTACTGGAATTTTTCATAAGGAATCTTCAGATTTGTTGGGGAGCACAATAGACTTGGTTGGAAAGTTCTAAGGAGGGCATTCTGATAAAAGGGAAGTATGTGGAAGGCCACCTGCCCTGTTTATTGGAATTCTGACTTAGGGGAGACTTAGGGGATTCTCGAAGCTGGCGCCTCTAATTATTCCTTGACCTTTCCAAGCAAGCCTGTGCATATGCAGGCCCCTGGGTGTTTACCGGAATCCTTATGCTTAATCCCTAGATGCCCTTGCCTAGAGGACAATGTAAGCACATGTGTCCTCCTAAGATTACTCGCCCTACTGATTGTATCCTATATAATAAAAGCCTAGTATGCTAAGTGTCTGGTCGTCTGGTCGCCTGTTCAACCAATCAAATATGCTAATGATATGCTAAGGCCGCTCAACTGCTCACTATGATATGCACTGACCACCGGGGGGCAGACAGTTGACTGGTCGACCAGTTGCTATGACGTGCACTGACCACCAGGGGGCAGATGCTTCGACTGGTATGTTAGCTTGCTGCTGGGGTCCGGCTGATTGGGACTGAGTGAGATGGGCTGGACACACCCTGGAGCCCTCCCACTGTCCTTCTGTGGCTGGCCAACCTCCCGCATCCCTCCCCAGCCCCAATCGTGCACAGGTGGGGTCCCATGGCCTGGCCTGTGCTCACAATCCGGGACCCCTCGGGGAATGTTGGAGAGCTGGTTTCGGCCTGATCCTGCTCAATGCAGGAGCTGCCCCCTGGTGGCCATTGTGCTCCCATAGGAGGAGTGCTGCTCATCCAGAAGCTGGGCTCACAGCTGGCAAGTGCAGGGGCAGTGGCAGGAGCCTCTCCTGCCTCCGTGGTAGTGCTAAGGATGTCTGACTGCCGGCTTAGGTCTGTGGAGAGTGGACCTAAGCTATCAGTCAGACATCCCCTGAGGGTTCCTGGACTGCAAGAGAACACAGGCTGGGCTGAGGGACCCCTCTCCACAAGTGCATGAATTTCAAGTGCTGGGCCTCTAGTCTAAAGATAAAAATTCCAATAAAGGCCTAACGGCCTAACATGGCAGACAATAGAAGCAGCCCTGTCTGCTGAAGCCAGGAGCCCCTTAGCCCTCTCTTTCAAGGTCAAACTGTGTCTGAGTAATCTGTTCATCCATCGTTCATGGGCTGCTGGCACAGATTGAACTTAAAAAAGGCCTCTCAAGGCCAGAAAAAGATAAGCCACATACTTGTCATCAGACTTCACCTGCAATACCTATAGGTTGGGGTTAATTCCTCTCTTTTTGAGGTCCCCAATGGACCCTGAGTTTCTTTCTTTGCATCTTTCAGTAAGAAATCTATCCTTACCTGAAAAAACTACTGAGAAATGTGTAAGCAATGTACCAGGCTGGGTTCCCACCCCACCCAAGGGATTCTTACTGGCTTCCATAATCAATCTTAATTTCTTAAGGCTTTCTGATCATATCTGAGCTTGTGTATGTCTCTCTCGAATGTGGCATTCCAGTCAAAAAGCCTTGTACTAGAGCTAGTTTCTAATTTTACCCTGTAGTAAAAAGAACAGATTCTTATTGAACTTACAGAAACAAAACATATTTCCATGAAAACAAAAATACTTTCTTGTTAAGAATTTCCAAAATTTGGAGGGATCAATTAGGAAAAAAATGTTTCAATACTGGTTACAAAGGTGTAATTTACTAAATTGCTCTAAATCACATGTAAGTTAAGAGGAAGAAAAAAAAATCCTTATGTCTGTAAAACAAAAGATTTAAAAATCAGTAATATTTCAAATAAAAAGCCATAAAATTGTAACCCTTCTATCAGTTCATTCAGTCCTGTGTAATTAAACTTGTTCTGCTTGAATTCAGTTTTCCCATTAGTTCTCTTGACCTTGCCTGATAACTGAGGGTGATGGGTCAGTGATAATTCTAAGAAGTTTACAAGGCTGTCTGTGAAGATTCATATGATTTTCTCAGTGAAGTGGGTGCCTGAATTATTAGAGATTGTGGAAAGTGGCTCAGCAGTTAGTGTTGGCCACTGCATCAAAGGGTTCTATTCAATGATATGTGAAAAGAAGTGATATGTGGTTCTCCCAGTTGTGCCCTTAATAGGACTTCATGTGCACACTCCCGTCTGCCCCCCTCCAAACACATACACACACACACACACACACACACACACACACACACACACACACACACAGGCACACAGGCACACACATGGCAGATGGTAATGAATAGAGTACCAAGGATGACAAAACTGAAGTGCTAATTCTTATCTTTACCTTAGATACAAGGAAGAGAGGGATGTAGAGTTCTTTCTTGTTTACACTGCTATATTTTGGGTATCTTGAGTTTGGATTAAAACTACATAAGCACAATTTACATAGATTAAAATGACTATTTTTCTTAAAATCTAACATTACTTACAAAATTGGAGCAGAGGTTCAAACTGACTATTTCTATATGAATAGTACAAAGTATTGATACTCCACAAATTTAGAATAAAAAGTTAATTTGTTCTCAAATAATTATTTTCAGAAAATATTTACAATAAAGAATTTATCTATTGAATGTTGAGGCTAATAATTATTAGAGTAATTCCAATAAACATTCTGTCATAGGTTTACATGTTAGACTATATTTTCACATAGTTTGGTATAAAGCTGAGAAATAATGGTCACACATGGACTAATTTGAAATGTGATTTTATAAAGTCTAGACATTTATTCTAGAAAGCAATAGCAACTAAAAACTATCTTAGATCATTAAGTGTATGTAAATTTAATGTTTAGAGTACAAAGTGCACACAAAAAATAGAGGATTGATTTTAAATGGATTTTAGACTTTTTTCTCAGCTTAATAAGACAAGCTGAGAAAATTCCTCTACATTAAAAAAATAAAAACAAAATCAGGACACATATTCCTCCTCCATCCTTAAATTGATTAGAGTAAATTGCTTGTGCTTCTCAAATCCAAGCTTAATATGCATTTTTTCCTCTTTGGAGCAGCATGAGAAAATTCTCATTGCCTATGGCTCATAGGGTTGCGAGGGTGAGAGTAGAGCTGAGATATGAAGCTTAAGGAGTTGAGACCAGAAGACAACATGTGGCTAACAACACTCTTGAAAGTTAGAGAACATTTGTTGCCCAGCCAGCGTGGCTCAATGGTTGAGCATCAACCTATGAACCAGGACTTCATGGTTTGATTCCCAGTCAGGGCACATGACGGGGTTGGGGGCTCGATCCCCATTGTGGGGTGTGCAGGAGGCAGCTGATCAATGATTCTCTCTCATCATTGATGTTTCTATCTCTCTCTCCCTTCCTCTCTGAAATCAATAAAATGATATTAAAAGAAAATTTGTTGAAGTTAACAGATTGGCTTTTGGCTAACTTGATTTACTAATTGTTGTGCTTTACTGTACCATCATAATTAGAATTTGAACGTAAGGATAGTGAGAAACTGGAATTATATTGTGGACATTTGAGATATAAAGGTACGTGAATACTTTCAGGCTTCAGGGATCATTGAGCTACAACCACAGGATACAGTGGCCATGGACATCTGATGGCTATATTCCTTGTGAGTCTATTTTTACCTTTTTGGGTTTAAGTTATTCAGATGAAATCCTTCTTAATATCTTCTGATGTTCTGAAATTGCATTGCTTTTTATCTCAACAAATTTTGAGGCATATACAGGGTGAGGCAAAAGGAGGTTTACAGTTGTTTGTATGGAAATTATACAATAATTAATAAATGATACTACAAGAATAAACTGTGATTTGCATACTCACAACTGTAAACCTCCTTTTGCCCCACCCTGTATCACTTCCTGCTTTGTATTACAATTTGCACATATATATTTTTACTTTCCTGTTATACTATAGAGTCTGTGTTTTATTCACATCCTCTTGCTTTTTGAACATACTAAGCACCAATATGTTTATTTTAAGATTTCATTGTTAATAGATCTTGATCCTGGGGCTGGGCCTTATTGTATTTGAACACCCTTATTACATTGTTTCTACTAAATATATGCATTCACAAAAAAATTTTTTTTTAAATTATTGACCTTTATTGCTTTACCCATTTTGTTGTCCTCTGGAGCCAAATAAATACAGCAAGGGATAAAATTCCTATTTTGTCTCATAAAAAAATTCAACACATTTTTTTAAATGCCTCCCTTTTTCTATTATTTTGTTTGAGTATATTATTTTTGAAACATAATTTACATTCAGTGAAATGTATAGATCTTAAGTGTACAGTTTGATGAGTTTTGAAAAATACCAATACCTATTAAACCCAGGGCCCTGTCCAGATATAGGTCATTTTCATTTTCCCAGGGAAAATGGCATCATGCCTCTCCCAAGAAATTCCCACCTCTGCTCCTAGACACAATTACTATTCTAAATTCTATCCCCATAGATTAGTTCCTCCTTTGTAGATATTCTTGATTATGCCAGGAGACTGTGAGGAGTCTTTAATTTTGCTCTGGCATGCAAGTGATTTTATTAGTGGCTCAGCTTGATCATATCGGTTACAGTAGGGGATGGATCAGCCTTGTTCCTGAGCCCTGGCGATTCTGGATTTTCAATTGAATTCCTATGGTGTTCAAGAAGGCTTTTCCCTCTCTGGCTGGTGAAGTCGATAATGTGGTTTAGCACTGCCATGTCCCGAACCTTTGATAGGTTTGTAGCTTTATAGCAGTGTGCCAGTCTGAAGTGTCTCTCCATGCATGGAGAGCTTAACATTTGAACAAAGACTCGAGAGGACATTGACTCAGATTGGAAGAGTTCTCTGTCCAGCTATCTTCTCTCTGGTACCCTTCCCTGCAAATAACAGGAGGCAGCCGATCAATGATTCTCTCTCATCATTGATGATACCTTGGTGGCCCAGAAATCCAATCTTTAGTTCTTTTACTCAAGGAATTGCTCTTCTGTGTTTGGACTCCACTTCTTAAATTAAACAGTGATCCCTAACAAAAAGCCAGAATAATCCAAGGTAGATCTCATTTTTATGTATTTGCTTCCAGTTAATGATCACACTCCAGAGTTCTATGTTTTCCAATTTTGTCCAATTTTGCAATTATACACAGCATAATTGTAAATTAGATGAAAATTACTCTATCATGGCCAGAACTGATAGTCCCATATCAGATTAATTTTTACTTACATTTTTTGACATCCCATTTCGGTTCATTAGCCTCTCTTTAAAGATAGAATAATGTATTCCATATCAATCATCTATGGATATTTTAGGATCAAATAAAATAATCTTTGAAAAAATATGTCTCTCCACAAGAGATTTAATTTCAGAGTAATTACAATTTTACCTTTTTAATATAATGATTATCCTAATTTTTTTTATAAACATACACATTGTAGGTAACATTGACTTAAGTAAAGATGAGTTTGAAGTTCTAAAAAAATATATAATCTAGGGAAGAATAGATGCTCCTCATTTTTTCTTAAACTTTCCCAGTAAGTTCCCTCTGTAATATTTTCACATACTTTACAGTTATTTATTTTAGAGATGCATTAGTGGTTTGTATATTTGTATATTTGGCAAAGGAGTCTGTACTGGTACATAGCAAATATAAAATGTATTAAAGATGTTACATTTTATCTTATAATTGAATGCACACAGTGAATAATTATGTTGAGTTTGATTAAAATATAATGATCTCTCCTCACTTCAATCTTTGAGCAAAATTGAGAGTCAGGAATGTACACGGTGTTAGTTCTATCTGCAGTTGAGGCCTGTATATAAATAGTTATACCCTGCTTAGAAAATTTTGTAATGTATGCCTCAATTTGTCTGAGAACTGGAAACATTGATTTGAATTTGAATATTTGGTCTGCTTAATTTCAGATGTTAATATTTGAAAGAGTTGCATTTTATAGCTTTGTAACTGAATTTTCTTTATATCCATTTTTTATAAACAACTAATTGAGGACAAATTTAAAGAAAAATAAATGTAATTCACATATTTAAAAATATTTGAATAGGATATTACATTTAGAGATGGGTTATTAGTAGAGATATTAATATTGCCAAAGGGTCACAAGTAATCTTGTCCCCCTCAGTCTTCCTCCCTTCAGATAAGTTACTGGTTTATTGCAAGCATCCATCCAAATCCTTACAAATGGGTATGGTATATATTTCTATAATGCATTGTGAACTGACACTACAGAGAAGTTGTAATTTAACCAAGACAACAGATAATCAATTTTGAATAATCCAAACATTTTTGGTACATATTTCAAGAAAGACAGACATAATACAACAGCATGCATCCTATATAATAAAAGCCTAGTATACTAAGTGTCCAGTCGACCGGTAGGCTGTTCAACCAATCAAAGGGTAATATACTAATGATATGCTAAGGCCGCTCATCCGCTCGCTATGACATGCACTGATCACCAGGGGGCAGATGATCCAACCTATAGGTTAGTTTGCTGCTGGGGTCCAGCTAGTCGGGACTGAGCAAGATGGGCTGGACACGTTCTGGAGCCCTCCCGCAGTCCCTCCCCTGCTGGCCAACCTCCTGTATCCCTCCCCAGCCATAATTGCGCACTGGTGGGGTCCCATGGCCTGGCCTGTGCCCTCTCACAATCCGGGACCCCTTGGGGGATGTTGGAGAGCAGTTTCAGCCTGATCCCAAAGGCCAGGCTGAGGGACCCCACTGGTGCACGAATTTGTGCACCAGGTCTCTAGTATTTAAATGTTTGAGTCAGGGACTCTATTCTTGATCTCATCAACTATTTTAAACTATGTAGTACCTTAGTAAAGTAAGAGTGAGACTCACTGATGCATTTGTGATATACTAAGTGCTGCACAAAATACATTTTACATTATTTATCTCAAGTCAGCCTGTACATACTTTACAGTTATTTATTTTAGTGATGCATTAGCGGTTTATATAACAACTGGTAAACAACAATACTCAAATAGACAAGTAGCTCTCAGGATATAAATGATTATAACTAAGACTTCCAATTCTTTCAGAAAATTATTAGTTTACAGTTTAAGTGGACTTTGGCATTCTAAATATGGTTTACTTTTGACCATTGAATAAATTCTTATTGCTGACAGAAATAAAAATGTGCTAGAAATATTCACCATCTCAGGCAAAATCACAGAAGTTCCCCATCTGTCTCTGCATAGAAAATGGATCAATTTACTGGAGCCAAACTTTATTACCTCTATAATTCCACATACATTTTCAGTAGGCAAAATTGTCCTTTCTACACTGAAGAATTTGTTTTTATGTCTCTTCTAATTTTCTACTCTTTTTTCAGCTTCTCCATATGTTTTTTATAGGCCAAGGTTTTTATAATTTCAGATATATTCTTAGTAATCATAGGGAGATACAAGTTTCCATAACTAATTATCTGATTTTGCATATCATACAATTGCATGGTTTCAAATGTTATCTTAATACAATTAGAAATGAACTTTATTAAAAGTCAAAACAGAAACTATATAGTGTTATGTAAAACTGGCTTACTTTTCTATCAAGTCCCCTTATGTTTTTATCTATTTTGTTTTAATTCTGCAATCTCTAAACAATTGTGTGGCTAATTTTCCCAGACAATAAGCTAGGTCCCCGGCACAGAAAAAGATTTAGAGTTCTAACTGCTATCAAAGAAAGGGAAGCAGGGCATTTTTTTGGCTTGAATATGGACTCTGGATTTTAGAATTTCAGTTAACTTGGATGCTAATGAATGGAGGTCTGCTTTGTTTCAGATGGAAGCAAACCTGTTTCTAACTGTTCTAGAGCACCACCTTCTGGAAATGAAATGCTTCTCTAAATGCACAAAGCAGCTCATTGTGATTGGTAGAATCGTGATTTTGTACTGAGAAGAATCATGACTCATGAGCTATATGACTCTATTAAGCAAACATTACATTCTCCATCCACCTTGAGGGGTTAGAGTTAAAGAAGACACTGATGTGGGACAAATGCAGGATAAATGAAAGATATTTTTGACTGCTATATGAGGAATAACGTTCTGTCAAGTTTACTTTTTTTTTTACTTGTTAGAACTAAACGACAAAGTTGTTCTGCTTCCATAATATGTGGCATTTGGGGTAATAGTGCATAGAAATATGTAACACTATTATTAAAACCATTAAGGACAAGCTAAGCCTTAGCAGTTCCAGTTAATATGTTCTAAGGCTAATAATGAACATACATTTTATTGCCATAAGACACGGGATAATCAGCCTTTTTCTTTCTAATTCTTAATTAAACTTGTAATTAACTAGAGTTCAGATTTAAGCCTAGGGCATTCCATATTTTCCACCTTCAAGTACATACTTTCACTAATTGGTGTTTTTAACGAATTCTGCCTTAATAACATTCCTGGGAATGGTTATATGCCTCACTGTCCTGTGACTGGTAATCAGCACATCATCTGTCTTAACAACATTCATATATTTTAAAGATCATGACTCTCTAGTATGCCCTTCCTTTCAAGCCCAGTTAGGGTGCCTTAGTAACTCCACTTAGTTGGGTTCCCTGGTTTTATTCCCACCGCCCTGGTCCCAGTCCCTGTCTATCTAGCTTCCTTCTGTCTACACAACATAATAGTATATCAGTTATTAACAATTTTAACATATTTATTTCTTAAAAACATCACTCACTGTAGGAACATCTTTTCTGGGAGGGAGGGGGAGAGAGACTGGCAGACCAAATTTTTGAGCACATGTGCAGTCCAAAGAGAGCAATACCCATAGCAATAGAAAATAGCAGATTGATTACTTTTTCTAGGATGAAATCCAACAGCCTCCAAGTCTACTAGGTGCCAGATACTGTTGTGTGTGCTTAGTTTACAGATACTATGTGCTGCAGTCCTAATAACCAAAAGCACCCCATCAAGTCAGGGAGATTTACATAAAAATAGTTGGCCAGAACCATTTCATTGGATTCATTATTATGCTTCAAATGCAGTAGTACAGAGGGAAAAAATGAGGAAAACTTGCAAATAAACAAAATTCCCTTGATTAGTAAATTTAAAACAAATACATATTGAGTCAGAGCAGAGATAAAATAAATCACGTCAATGAGCTAGATGACAAAAGCAAGACATTTCCCAAGGTATTGTCTTTATATATAATACTAGAGGCCCAGTACACAAAAATGTGTGCACTTGCGGGGAGCGGGGGGGCATCCCTCAGCCTGGCCTGCACCCTCTCGCAGTCCAGAACCCCTCAGGGGATGTCCACCTGCTGGCTTAGGGCTTAGGCCCACTCCCGGCGGGTCAGGCCTAAGCTGGCAGTCAGACATCCCTCTAGCAGCCTGGGAGCCCTCAGGAGATGTCCGACTGACAGCTTAAGCCCGCTCCCTGCAGTTGGTCGGACATCCTTAGCACTTGTGGCTGAGCGAAGGTCCCCCTGTGGGAGTGCACTGACCATCAGGGGACAGCTCCTACATTGAGCATCTTCCCCTTGGTGGTCAGTGCGCATCATAGCTACCAATCATTCTCGGTTGTTCCACCATTAAGGTCAATTTGCATATTACCCTTTTATTATATAGGATATGACTTACATGCATAAAGAATGTGATAATTTTAAGGGTTATTAATATGTACAAAATATCAGCCATTGACTAAAGTTGAGGAACCTCTTCTAATTTTGCCTTTGTTAGTAAAGCTTATTTTGGTTGCAAGTTGGTTTAGGAGAGGGGGAGGGGAAGAGAGAGAAAGACTCTGACTGGCAAGACCATCAACCTTGAGGTTGAGCCCAGTAACAACATTGAGAATGTCAAAGACAAGGAGGGCATCCTACCTGAACAGCAGCATCTGATCTCTGTGGGCAAACAGCTAGAGGATGGCCGCACTCTCACAGACTACAACATTCAGAAAGTGTCCACCCGGCACTTGGTGCTTCATCTGAGGGGTGGTATCATCAAACCCTCCCTCCACCAGCTTGCCCAGAAGTACAACTGTGATAAGATGATCTGTCACAAGTGTCACTCCCACCTGCATCCACGTACTGTCAACTGCCAAAAGAAGAAGTGTGACCAAACCAACAACCTGTGCCCTAAGAAGGAGGTCAAATAAGACCGCTTCACTACCTCCTTGAGTCCACAGGAAAGCCTTCTACCTGTACTCTGAACCCTGTGGCCATGAGCCTCAATAAAGTTTCCCTTGTGTTGACTGGGGAAAAATTAGGAGGTATAGTTGACTTCAGACACTGCTTGACCTACGATTCCAGTGCTATTCATCAGAACTTGGTTTTCTTTTCTTCCTATTCCAAGTTTGCTTTCCTCTAGGTCTGTTCCATTCTCACGTCCTTGGTAGCTCTCACATACCACTGCCACAGTTAACAATCCAGGGAGTTCATTTCTGCTTATATTCTCACTAGTTTGAAGTTCACTGATTGATTGTACTTGTTGGGCATGCCACACAGGTCCACACATCTCAAAAGGGATGTCCACACATCTTGGGAAAAGAACCTGGAGCCTTTTGAGTATTAAAATGTCTAAATCTGGTCTTTCTGGATCTCTAGTACAGGAAGATAGCAGATAGATACACCCTCCCCATCCCCAAATCCGTTATGGAAACAGAGCTTATGAGATTTCCCACTGAGACATCAAGAAAAACACTGGCACATTAAAAGCTGTGAGAAGTCCTGCAGTGAGGAAACGCATTTCTAGAATTTATTGATTACACATTATGTTTTACAGAGCATATCACTTTTATCAGCCCATTGCAATATGATTTAGGAAATTTTGAGATAGATGATCTCCAACATAATAGTGAGTGATTCTCATCATCTTAGTCTATTGCCATTAAATACTCAAATTAGAATATTCCTCTTTTCCTGCTGCAGAGTCATCCAAGCAAACAATTTATTGTAATTTGAATTTCTATATAAGCCAGACTTTGGGGAGAGAATGTGCTAGTTTTGACCAGTAGAAATTTCCAGTCTGATGACAGTCATATTGCCAATGGTAACTTACTATATTACACTCCACTTTATATGTTAACTAGAGGCCCTCAGCCTGGGTTCCCTTGGCCTGGCCTGTGGGGATCAGGCTGAAATTGGCTCCCTGACATCCCCTTAGGGGTCCCAGATTGTGAGAGGGTGGTTCTTGGGTGACGCACCTCGGAATTGGGCTCCCTCCTCTCTAGTTCTGTGTGTGTCACCCAAGAACGGCAGTTGCCAAGTCACCATAGCTCAGCAGCTTCTGCGTTGAGCACCTGCACCCTGGTGGTCAGTGTGTGTCACAGCTACCAGTCGGGACATCTGCCCCTTGGTGGTCATTGCATGTCATAGCTACCGGTTGGATAGTCGGACAGTCGCTTAGGCTTTTATATATAGATGTGACAGAAAGTTGCAAAAGTATTAAGAGGAAGCCTAACAATTTTATGTAACTAGAGGCCCGGTGCATGAAAATTCATGCACTGGAGTGGGGGGCGGTCCTTCAGCCCGGCCTGCCCCCTCTCACAGTCTGGGAGCCCTCAGGGGTGGGAGGCGACCTGACGATCAGGGGAAGGCAATGCCCCATCATACCTCTGCTGCTGCACTGCCGGTTGCACAAGCCTCAGCCAGCCCTGGTTAACTGAGCCTTGGGCAGCCCTGGATGGCTGGGCAGGTGCCATCCAAGGCTTGCCTGTGCCTCGGGCCAGCCCTGGGTGGCTGGGAAGCCACCATCCGAGGTTTGCCTGTGCCTCGGGCTGGCCCTGGGCAGCTGGGGGGCTGAGGGGACTGGGGGACTCCAGAGGCAGGTGCACTGCAAAGCTGAGGGGACTGGGTGCTGCCATCTTGTGGCTGTGGGTGCAGCCATCTTTGAGGGAGTGGCAGTCAATTAGCATTTTCCCTCCTTATTGGCTATGGGCGCCACCATCTTTGCGATGGTGTGAGGGTCAAATAGCATATTTCCTCTTTATTAGATAGGATATTGAAATGTAAGTAAGTCTTTCAACATGAATAAGTTTCTTTTCATTGTTTAATTATATTACTCCAACATCAAAAGTATAAACCTCAGATGTTAACTTTGAATAAAAATGGAAACTTTTTTGAAGAGGTAATAAAATATAAAACTAAAGCACTGTAAATAAGAAATACCCTCAAAAACAAACTATATGTTACAGAATATGTCTTTTTTTCCTTCCATAAGTGTTTTCCTAATTTTTTTTTCCTCACAGTATGCTCCTAATCAAGTATCTTAAAATACAGATGCCCATTTTTAATCTTTAATAGTTCTGTTTAGTTCATATGTTTTATCATTTAATTCTAAAAAAAAAAAAATCAGTGAAAAAGGCTGGGCAAGGGAAAATACATTTTCTTTATAGTTGAAAAATTGAGAGCCAGAAGGAATATACCACTTGCCTGAGGACACATGGGAAAAACAATAACCTGGGAATCTCACCCTCATCTGTGACTTTAATCATAATCTACCCGTTCACTTAAGACAAAAATATTGTGCTTTCTTCTTAGATACTATCAATTGTATGTATTATCTATGGTTCCTAATTTGTATTTAACTCCATATCATCATCCAACATTTCTGCAGTGTTGTGTGTATGTGTGTTTATCCGCACCCTAGGATATATTAGTTGATTTTAAAGAGAGAGAGCATGAGAGAGAAACATCAATCGGTTGCTTCCTGTAAGCACCCTGGCCAGGGATAGAACCTGTAACCTAGGTAAGTACCCTGACTGGGAATTGAACTAATACCTCCTGGTGTACACAATGGTACTGCAACCAACTGAGCCACCAGGCCGGGGCAGCAGTGTTTTTTAAATAAATGTTTATTGTTAAAAGGGTATTGTAGGTGTCTTCTCCTGAATTATTCTCCACAATTCCTAGCAAACTGATGGTATTGTATGTGTGCTGAAGCTGTGCCTCATCAAATAATGATGGGAAATTCTAGTACTCTCCTGACTTTGGTAACGCTTTATTTTAAAAATCTCTTTTAGAAAAGTAAGAGATCAGATAAAATGATCAAATTCATGTGTCTCCTGGATTAAGATTCAGAGATCCATAAATTAGGTACAACATAAACTCAGAATTCCACCAAAAGTAATGTAAATGTTGTGTCTACTAAATTTTCTATTTTATTATACCCTCTTAGCAATCCACAAGAACCTCCAGAATTCCAATTTGTTAAATGTCTGCTTCCAACTGTTTGACCACAGCTGTTATATTGGAATTATCTTAGGTTTATTTCATTTTCCTTTTAGGCTCTGCTATTAACTTCTGTCACCAGGTTCTGTTATCTTGTTACATCTATTGGCTTGTAGTTCACTTTTTACTTTTTTACATGTTATGGAATTTAAGGGAACATGTCTTTTTTTTCCCTAGATGTTTTCTGTGGCAGATACAGTTATTGTGCTTGATTCCATATCTTTAATTTACCAAGATCACACGTTGACAGCTAATATTCTTTTCTATCAATATTTTATACTAAATGCATAAAATAGAGACTTTATGTCTCATAGATATTATCACACTGCACTTTGAATGATACTTGTCATTTTGTTCTCTCTTACTGAACATAAACTCTTGAAGACAAAGATTTAGCCAACATTTTCTGGAATTTTTTTATCTATAGTAAAATCTAGCACATAAATATACAAAGAATGATTATAATATCAATGAGCTTATGAATGTCCTTTAAATATTATTAAAATGATAGATTCACTGTGGCACCTGGTGTCACATTTAGGTCTTCTGAATTTGAAATTATATTTGAAAATGCTAGAACCATAGGAAATGAGTATATGCATTAAAAATGAAAGCTAGTTTCATAAACTGGAAGATGAGAAAATCTGAAGTGATGGATCTATAATAAGGACTTTATTAATCTTACCACTAGTTTCTCCAGGGTTCGGCACTCATTCTCACTAATTACTCTTCAACTGCATACTCTACTTGGGGCTAAAATGTCTGTAGCTATCTACCTGTGTTTCTAAAGTTTCTATTTTACCCTCTTCTTTCTTTGAATTCATATTGTTTCAGATTGAAGCCAAATACTGACCTTGACAATATCATTTCAGTTTCATTTTTAAGAGTTTCAAACCAAGATCCTCAACAATTAAAAGATTAGCAACAATTATATTCTTGCTATATCCTGCTTTCTCCACAATTCTTATCCAGAAAAACTATCCCTTAAATTTAAAAAAAGGATACATTGAAGGAAACATTGCTAGAAATCCTACTTTATTTATAAATCAATACTTTTTATAATTATTTAGGCTTTTATGTGATCATATAAATGCAAAAAATATATTATACTCCCACATCAGTATTACTTACCTTATAATTTCTTCCTTATTTAAAATTTGGTTTCTCCCATAATTTGAATGCAAACAGGCTGAGTTCAGAAACTCATTTCATGTTTAATGATTGACCACAGCACTATGAAAGGAGTTTTGTTCACACTTGATTTTATCTTATCGGTTGCTGCACAAATAAAATTATATGCTCCCATGCTTTGTTTGAGCAACTTCAGTAATCATTTTCTTCAATCTCTTCCGTTAACACTTACTATGAACACATTTCATATATACAACTAAAGAGTTACCAGTAATAATCTAGCTGTTTAATCCCCCCCTTTCACTAACTCACAAGCTTGGACAGGTGATCAAGGCTATACAAATACTTTAATGAAGCTCTAATAGAAACTATCATTCTTTGAGATCCTCACTTATTTTTCCTGATACCCATATAAAATTTAAAATTTTCATTAGTGGATTTGGAATGAAAGGTTTATGTTGTAGCTTTATAATATCCTCTCTATAAGGAATGCAGGTAAGTTTAATTTTGCTCTTAAGAATCTTTTATCCCCTTAACAATAAAAACCACCAAATAACTTTTGTTCATATAGTATATATATATATTGATATTTATCATAATTGAAATTAAAATTGAGAAACATTTAAAATATCTATTATCTTTTATCTTAATTTATTTTTTTCTAGTTTTATTGAAATAACATTGTGCTAATTTAAGGTGTAAAACATGTTAATTTAATATATTTATATATTTAAAAATGATTATCACCACCTGACCCATGTGGTTCAGTGGTTGAGCATCGATCAACCTATGAACCAGGAGGTCATGGTTTGATTCCCAGTCAGGGCACATACCTGGGTTGCTAGCTCGATTCCCAGTAGGGGGTGTGCAGGAGGTAGCTGATCGATGATGCTCTCTCTCATCATTGATGTATCTATCTCCCTTTCCCTTCATCTCTGAAACCAATAAAAATATATTTTTAAAATGATTATCACCTAGCATTAGCTAACACCTGTATCATGTCACTTAACTACTATTTCTTTTTTTCTAGTGAGAACATTTAGATCTACTCTCTTAGCAACTGTCAAGTATTATAATACAGTATTTTTAACTATAATCACTATCTTTACATTATATCCCTAGAATTTTGTACCCTATGATCAACATCTCTTGCTTTTTCTCATCTCCAATCCCTGATAAACACTACTTACTCTGTTTCTACGAGTTTTGCTTCTTTAAATTCCACATACGAGTGGCATCAACAGTATTTGTCTTTATCTGACTTACGTCACTTAGTCTAATGTCCTCAAGTTTCATAATGAAAAAATACCTTTAACTTGCTAAAGTAAAATAAGAGAAAACAAAATTTTATATTAAATTAGTTTTAAATAATTTGCAAGAAAGTGTTGAGGGCATGTACTACCCAAATGTCACCAAACACAAGAAAGAGTGGTATGCAAAAATGATTGGATAATAAACTAGTAATATTACACATCTATATGCAAAAACATAGGTTGTAAAAATAATATCGAGAGGTCTAAAGACAAGTTGAAATAATATAGTAGATAAAATTAAATAAAAATGAAGGGGTGATTAGAGTTAAAGTTTGATATTGGGGTGGAGTAACTGATTCACTGTATACTTTGTCAAGTCATTATACATGTGAAAACATTTTATTGCAATGTTTAATTAACTAGTAATAATGTGTCTTCTCAAAGCAGTAAAAAGGGAATAAATTGAAAGCTGGTAAAATAAGCAAAGAAAAAGAATGATTAAGGAAAACAAGAATTTTTTTAAAGAGCCTGGTAAATAGATTTGAAGCATGGAAAACACACACAAAAAAATGCACAAATAAATTACAGTAACTTAAGTGACATACTATTTGAGCAAGCCTATGGACAAGCACACACACATACACACATTACAGACATATACACAGTGTATATCTATATATATAAAAGCCTAAGTGACTATTGCAACTGAATGGGCAATTGAACAGGCTGTGTGGGGCGACCAGGCCGGCAGGGGGGTCAGTGAGGGGCAACCAAACGACTGAGCAGCCGGCTGAGAGGGGCGAGCAGGCCCTCAGGAAGGGCAGTTGGGGGGCAACCAGGCCGGCGGGGGGAGGGGGTGGGGGCGGCAGGGAGGCAGTGAGAGGTGACCAGGCTGGCAAGGGGGCAGTTAGGGACAATCAGGCAGGCAGGAAAATGAGTAGTTAAGAGCCACTGGTCCTGGATTGTGAGAGGGATGTCTGACTTGCCGGTTTAGGCCCAATCCCCAGGATTGGGGCTAAACTGGCAGTCGGACATCCCCCGAGGGGTCCCGGATTGGAGAGGGTGCAAGCTAGGCTGAGGGGACCCCCTCCCGTGTACGAATTTTGTGCACTGGGCCTCTAGTGTGTATATAATATAGTGGCATTATGTTGACATTTAATCTGTCTGTGTCTTTATATTCCAAGTGGTTTCTGATAGACAACAGATGATGGGGTCTTAGTTTTTGAGCCATTCTGACAATATCTGTCTTTTAATTGGTGCATTTAGACCACCATTCAATGTGATTATTGACATAAAGTTGACCCTTGAACAACACGATGAGTTAAAGGCACGGACCCCTGCACAGTTGAAAATCCATGAATAACTTTTGACTTCCCCCAAAGTTAAACTGTCTCTGGGCATGCATGTGGGATTGTTTCCAGGAGCACCTGCAGATACCAAAATATGTAAATGTGCAGTCCCCTAGATAAAATGGTGTGACTCAATGTATACAGTTGGCTCTCCACATCAGCCCAATTCCACGGATCAAAAACAGTCCAGGTACTTACTGAAAACAAAATCCATGTATGAGGGGACCAGTCAGTTCAAACCCATATTGTTAAAGGTCAACAGCACTAGGATTAATATCTACCATATTGACTACTGTTTTCTATTTGTTGCCTCTTTTTTTTTTTTATGTTCCACTGTTGTACTTCCTTCTGTGATTTCTGTTATTACTTTTCAAGAGAAAAATTTTTAACTCTAGTTATTTTTAGCAAATTACTGAGAGAAACTTGTTTTTTGATGATTTGGTTTTTATTTTAAAATTTCAAATGTAGAAAGTCACTGTAGTGGAGGCTCACACTGGTGAGCAGGGTAAAAAGCAGATAAATCATTAAATATAATTCTCTTTTCCCAGCATTGGCCTCAGAGACTAGCGTGATAAAATAGCAAAAGCAATTTCGATGGCAATGATATCATTATGTGAAACAATCATTATGCATTCTCTAAATTTAAGAAAGTACAAATCCTGTATAATAACAGCCTAATATGCAAATTAACCAAACAGCAGGATGACCAGTCATTATGATGTGCACTGACCACCAGGGGGCAGACGCTCAAAGCAGGCCAGCCAAGTCAGGTGCCAGCAGGGGCCCCCAATTGCCCCACAGATCAGCCCTGATTGCCAGCCAGGCCTAGGGACAGTACCAATGCACAAATTTCGTGCATTGGGCTTCTAGTATTTAAATAACAAACAAGGTCTTTTTATTTTTATTTGTCATCTAATACATTTATTACCTACTTTTAACATTTAACATTTTGTGGTTTTATTGGGGCCTGTTATCTATAATCTGGTGCGTGGGCTCCCCTTTTTAATTTACTTCCAATAATTGATGATGATTGTTTAGAATTTTGCCTTATTTCAGTAGTGGTAATTTAGAAGAATATAGCTGTATTTTTACTAAACTCTAAAGATTTGCCAAAGGAAATATCATGACAGAAACAACAATGGGATCCTAAATTTGAATTCCTTAATTTTAGTCCTTTACTATTTATTTGGACTACATTTACTTTAAAATAACATATGACATATTTTGGATTAAACTAAGAATATAATATATAAGTAAAAATTACCAGGTTGCCCAAAATATTACAAAGTGTATGTTTATTGATATTTGTAGTGATGGATATAGTGTTGCCTTTCAGCATTAAAGTTAACCTAAAAATACATTAACTATCTAGGTAAGATTAATATGTTAACTCACTTTATAAATGTGTATTTAAATTCGTCATTTTCACAGCCTTTAATTTTCCCTGTGCCTTTCAAATTCCTGCAAAGTTCCTCTGGAGGGCACTATTACCATAACTAATACAATTAGCTCCAGCGGGCTGTGATGGTGAAAGGGACTGCTTCTTTTTACTGCTGCTTAACCATTTCAGATCTTAGTGTTCAGCATACTTTACCTTTTCCATCTCCTTAAGGGAAAAAAAAAATAAACTCTTCTGTCTGTCCCTTTTGAGGGTTATAATAGTTATCCCCAGTCACATTATACCCTATTTAAAAAAAAAAAACAACCATTTCTGCCCTCCTATTACTTCTTGATAAAACACCCTGGGAAGCTAATGAGGGGCTAGAGTGAAATGTGACTTGTGCTGAGGTTTTATTTTTTTTCCAAAGGTTTTCATAAAAAGTAGGAGTTTGAACAGTAGTATAGAAATCAGCTACACATACAAGCATGTCCAAAGTTAATTTTCTTCCACATAATCTTTGTTCACCAGATGAAATTTCAAGGCAAAATGAAAAGACCTCAGAGGTCAAAGTTGTTTTTGTTTTATATGTCTGCAGAGAATACATGTCATTTTAGGAAACCAGGGCTGCTCAGAAAGCTGTATGCAATGAATATGACCTTGATAATCAGTTCATTAAATAATTTGTGATCCCATTCAGAATTCTAATTGAAAAGTAATGCATTTCACTGAAAGTCAATTGAGATAATTACTTATGTAAATAACACCTGGGTCACTGTAAGCTTTATTTGTAGTAGTCCCTTTTTTTGTATCTTTGAATATTTTGTATTTTAAAATCTTTTTCATTTACTGTTTAAGTAGAGAATCAAAAGATGTTTGGAGCATTCATATTACTAGTTGTACCGGTTAATGATGCGAATTTTTTTTCAATAGATGGAATTACACATATGTTGATATATACAATTTGATATGTATGCTATTTTGTTGTATTGACAACAAGCTTCAAAACTTCATGTGTCAAATTTGCTGAAGGTGTTAACATCATAGATATTTTTACACTTAAAAATGTCAAATTTTGTGCCAAAATAAAAGAGCATTTGCGGGAAGTTATAATTCATTACTTTATTTTGAAGAAAAGTGATGCTGAATACTTTGGAAAGCTTATGGTGAACATGATCCATCTCAAGATACTTGTGAATGCTGGTTTAAATGCTTTAAAAGTGATGATTTCAATGTGAAAGACAAAACATCCAGGTCAACCGAAAAAGTTTGAAGACCAACAATTACAAGCATTATTGGATGAAGATGCATGTCAAACTCAAAAACAACTTGCAGAAAAATTAAACATTGCTCAGCAAATAATTTCCAATCATTTACAAGTAATGAGAAAGATTTTAAAGGAAGGAAAATGGGTGCCACATCAACTGAACCAAAGACAAATGGAAAACCAAAAGTCATCAGTAAAATGTTGCTTCAATGGCATGAAAAAAAGTCTTTTTTGCATCAAATTGTGACTGGAGATGAAAAGTGGATTTATTTTGAAAATTCCAAATGCACAAAATCATGGGTTGATCCAGATCAACCATCAACATTGACTGCAAGGCCAAATCGCTTCGGAAAGAAGACAATTCTCTGCATTTGGTGGGATCAGGAAGGTGTGATGTATTATGAGCTTCTACAACCAGGTGAAACTGTTAATACTGATCGCTACCGACAACAAATAATCAATTTGAACCATGCTTTGATCATGAAACAACCAGAATGTTCCAGAAAACGTGGCAAAGTAATTTTGCTTCATGATGATGCACCATCACACACTTCAAAACCAGTTGAAGACACGTTAAAAGATCTTGCCTGGGAAATATTAACCCACCCGCTGTATTCACCAGACCTTGCGCCTTCAGATTACCACTTGTTCCAATCGATGGCACATGCACTTTCTGAGCAGCACTTCAAAATGTACAAGGAAGTGGAAGCTTGGGTCTCTGAATGGTTTGCCTCAAAACAAGAAAAGTTCTATGGGGACTGTATCCACAAATTACCTGAAAGATGGAGAAATATGTAGCTAGTGATGGACATTACTTTGAATAAAGCTGTAGAGAGCACCTGGGAAGGCACATGGGCATTCTTTAATTATTGTCAGCTGAACCCAGTGGTGTTGGCAAAGCCATGCCCTGGGAACAAACTTTGCCAACAAGGCAAGAGTGCTATCAGCTTGACCTTCATTTCAGCCCAGGTATAGGGTAGTGGGTTTTGATATGTAAATCCAGTCAAGCACCAGGAATGCTTGGGCCTACTCAAGAATGCAAATAATCTTCTTTGTCTTGACTTTTGGTGAAACTTCCTGGTATTTGGGGGTATAAAATAAACATGCTGTATGGGCTCTGGGTCACTGTCTCTCCAGCAGAAGAGGGCAGCGGTCCCACCCGGTTCCCATCTTTTTCCTTCTATCTCTGTGTCTCTTTCTTTCTTTTATTTCTCAATCCCCAGCTCCTCTACTCAGGAACTGGACCCGCTCTCTAACCACGCTGGATGCGGAAAAGAAAGAAATATTTACATCATAAAGCACTTTTGATGTTTCTCTTGAAATTACCATGTTTTCTTTGATTACAAAATCCGCATTATTAACCGGTACACCTAGTACATTTCTAAATTACAACCAGAAACTGAATATTACCTTAAGTACATGATTTTGAGGTTTTTGGATATACTCCCAGGAGAGGGATTGTTGGGTCATATGGTAGCTCTATTCTTAATTATTTGACTAATCACCAGTCTACTTTCCATATACTGGGTTTACCAGTCTACATTCCCACCAGCAGTGAATGAGGTTTCAGCAGCAGCAGCAGAAAATAAATAATAAAAATTAGAGCAGAATTTAATGAAATAGAGAACTAAAAGAATTATATGTAGTAAAATGCAAAATTACATGAATTCTTATGACAGGAGGCTTGTAGTTCTTTGAAAAGATAAATAAAATTGACAAACCCCTGGCTAAATTATTAAGGAAAAAAGGGAAAAGACCCATATATACAAAATCAGGAATGAGAGAGAAGTCACCACAGACATCACAGATATACAAATGATCATACTAGGGTAATATGAAAGACTATATGCCACCAAATTCAATAACCTAGTAGTAATGGATAAGTTCCTAAAAAGATAAAACCTTCTTCGAGTAAATCACGAAGAATTGAAAAATCTAAATAGACCTATCAGTAGTGAGGAAATTGAAACAACCATCAAAAACCTCCCAAAAATAAAAGTCCAGGACCAGATGGCTTAACCAGTGAATTCTATCAAATGTTCAAAGAAGATTTAAAACCTGCTCTTCTCAAACTCTTCCAAAAAATTGAAGAATAGACAATGCTTTCTAACACATGTTATGAGGCCAATATAACTCTGATACCAAAATCTGGCAAAGATATCACATAAAAAAGAAAACTATAGATCAATATCTCTGATAAATACAGATGCAAAAATCCTAAACAAAATACTAGCAAATTCAATACAACAGTGTATCCCAAAAATAATCCATCATAATCAAGGGGGTTTATTCCAGGATGGTTCAACATATGCAAATCAATCAATGTAATTCACCACATTAACAAAAGAAAGGATAAAAATCATATAATCTTATCAATAGGTGCAGAAAAAACATGTGATATGATACCTTTTTTTAGTAGAAAACCCTTACAGCAAAGTGATCCCACATATAGAGTATGAAATTTCTCACAAGCCTCCTGTTATCTTATGAATTTATGTAATTTTGCATTTTACTATATATAATTCCATGTTTGTTTTAAAAGAAAGGGAACATCCTAAATATTGTGTTATGTTTATCCCTGACTTCAGTACTTCTGAGATTTCACTGACAAATGTATGTCTATATACTGTATATAAAAGCCTAAGCGACCATTTGACCATTCAACCAGTAGCTATGACGTGCACTGACCACCAGGGGGAAGATTCTCAATGCACAGGAATGGAAACATGGAACAGACTGATGAATCTCAGAGGGAAGGGGGAGGGGGAGGGTGGGAAGAGATTAATCAAAGATCTTATATGCATACTAGAGGCCCGGTGCACAGATTCGTGCACCAGTGGGGTCCCTCAGCCTGGCCTGTGGGGACTGGGCATAAACCGGCAGTCTGACATCCCCCGAGGGGTCCCGAATTGCGAGAGGGCACAGGCCAGGCCAAGGGACCCCACTGGTGCACAAATCCATGCACTGGGACTCTTATACTATATATATACTATATTTAGAAAACAAGAGAAAGAAAATGGCATTTGTAATTAAGTATAGGTTCAGATCTTAAGTTGATTGCTTACTGATATTGGCTTTTGTACAATTTATTTAATTTCACTAAACCTCAGTTACTTCTTGTAAAATGGAGTTAATATTAGACTGAATCACATGAAATTATTATTTATGCAAGTTGAAAATAGTGTGGTACCAAAATTTCTTATGGTTCAAGTTAGCAATAGCTTTCTCTTCCCACACAAATGCACAAAGTATGCAAAGCCCCCAATAAAGTGCTTGACTCATAGTACTTTTAATTATGCTAGAAAAATTGTTCAGACCTCTCTGCTAACAGTATAAATACAAATATTCTTTATATTACACATAAAATTGTCTTTATTGTGATAAGTGAGAAGTCCGTGTAATAGAAATCAGTTATATTTTTACCTCTCATTAGCTATGAGAGTGTTATTTCTTCATCAACATTGTTATTTCTCAAGTAACTAGTTCACATGGTTTGTAAAATGATTATGAGATAAAATATATAAGCATATCTTCTGTGTATTTACTCATTAAAGAAAGGGTAAAATAATACAAACAGGTACTATGTAGAAACAGTAAAAATAAACATGCCAGGTGCTTCTAGATTTTGGAAGTATAGCAGTTAATAAGACAAATTTCATTCTCTCTGGAAGCAGATACACTAGTAAGAGTACACCAATGATAACTAAGTAGATATATTCAAAAGCATAATAATTGCATATAGAAATATGAAATAAAAAATCTTAGCATGTAGTAGGTACTTAACATATTTAAAATTCAACTTTTCTTTCATCATTGCATATCCATAGCATTAGATCACGGCCCATCATTCCTTTTCCTTCATAGCTTAATTTATGTGCATATGTAATAAGAGGGTCCACATATTAGGATAATTAAAAAAATCCGGAATTATTAGCTTCTCTGGATAACAACACCCTGTGAAAAAGCCCCTCTCCTCTTTTACTTCTTTAATGCATTAGCTGTAATGCTTGGTTCTGGTTAAAGGTGGTAGCACCATAAAATTTTACGGCTAGATCTAATGTAGGTTAAGAAATATGGTAATTGTTATGTAGCTATCTGAATTATATTTCTCTAAATAACCAGCCTTCCTAAGTAAAGCATTTTTATCTCATCTTCTCTTTTTATAGCTGCATCCCTTTGAAATCTTTTATCATTTTATTGCATTAGAAGGGCTTTGGGACAGCAGGAGGACTATTTGAACTTTGCAAACAGATATAAATGGAAAGAAAAGGAAGGTCAGATTTGGGGTTTCTTAACCTTGGCAGTGTCCTTGAAAGCAGTCCCCAAGTAGCTTTAACTTCTGCAACACACGTGAGCCTGAGATCACCCCTGGGCACAGCCTGCTTGGCAACCTGACAGAGGTCAAATTATCACACAAATGAACAATTTCCCTGATAAAGTGAAATCGGTACTTAAGCACATGCTCTAATCAGCAGCCCCATGTCTTTAGCTACTATTTTAAAGTATCCCCAAGGTTTCCAGTGCAATTTCACCTGACCTTTAGCTAAAGACCATATTTTACTAGATCACCAGTTTCCCTGATCCCTGTAGTCATTTGCCTACCTCAGCACATATGAGAAACCCATACTGTGCACAAGGAGGGTGTTTGTCATCCCTCTTTTTTTAAAAAAGAGAGAGCATCATGGAAATTATGCCCTCTCCAATTCTTTTTTTTTTTAATTGGTTTATTTATTTTTATTGATTTCAGAGAGGAAGGGAGAGGAGAGAGAGAAACATCAATGATGAGAGAGAATCATTAATTGGCTGCCTACTGCACAACGCACCCCCGCCCCCCCCCCTCCGCCCCCCGCCACCTTCACTGAGGATCAAACTTGCAACTTGGGCATCTGCCCTGACTGGGATTTGAAACATGAACTCCTGGTTCATAGGTCGACACTCAACCACTGAGCCATGCTGGTAGAGCTGTCATCCCTCATTAAAAAACCTATCCCTCCATTCCCCTGATCTCCTATCTCTCCTTTGAGGAAATAACAGGAATTTTCAGACTATCTATTCAAATTTTCCAGACAAACATGCTTTGGATATATTTTGGTTTGGGAACAAAACATGATTATGGGCTCTCTAAATTGCTGTTATTTTTGAACAATTGAAAGATGTGTTATAGTAAGCACAGTGTCTGTGTTATAGGAGCCTCAACTTACTGGTATTTTTGAAAATTTCATATTTTCTTATTTTGTTTCAGAATTAGGATTGTATAACAGTTAGTATAAGGTTAGAAACTGCCTTTAATCATGCAACACTGTTATAACTGGAAAAGTCCTTTTTGAATCAACTGATCTACAAATAATATCACAGATGAGGGACAGACACTTATCCCCACTAATTATATCTGCTTAAGTGGATAGAATTTCTATTCAGCTTCCAAGAGGGAAGACCTTGGATGGGACACCTTCATCTTCTCTGTACTTTCTTATTACCTCCTGTCTAGGGCAGAGCAGTGAATTATCAACTCAGTGCCCTGTGGATACCAAGAAGACAATGTGATCTGCTTTTCATCTCAGATGATAAGCATACCAGGATGAGCGTTGACCCTGTGAGAGTAAGGCCTGCAATTTGGAAGAGTAAGTGAATTCTGCAAGTTAATATCAAGAAGCACATTGTAGCTGTACACAAAAGCTATGCACACCCATTCACTTCATCATGAAAGCTGTATGTTGATCTTTGTATATATCATTCACGTATATATCTTTCAATCAGTTGCAAAATGTGTCAGAGAAAGCAAAGGTGGTATTTACTGGATCCCTAAATCCACAACATATATAGGTACTTTAAATCTATAATGGATACAATTTTACAATTGTACAATGGATACAATTATATAATCTATAAAATTTAATAATCATCATTGTTATTTTTATTCATTGGAATGAGTAATAATTTGAAGCACCTAATTTGTTTTTGGATGGAACAAGTTAAAAAACAAAATCAAAACTAAATTTGAAAACCTTTAGACGTCTTTTTACTCTCTAGCATTTTTAATTTCCACTAAGTATCTAATTCATTCTAATGAATAAAATTTGGAACAACTAACAGTTTAGTCAGAATTTAAATTGATTATTTAATTTAGATCTTACAATATCTATGTTATACCTTTAATGATTTATATTTCTGAACATAGTGCACATTCTGTGACCTTTTAGTTGTCTACTTTTGTTCAGCCATTGGAAATACACATTCAAATAAAATGATAACAATGATCACTACTGGAATTTATCAAGGATATGCTATGTATTACTTATGGCATTTAGTGCGTAATCAGTGACATCTTATTTAATTCACAGAAGTCCAGATAGTTATATGTTATTCCTGTTTCACAGTTGAGTTAACCGAGCTATAGAGATAGATCAATTTTCGAAGGTTTCATAGCTTGCAAGTCTTCAAATTCACATTCATGTCAGGATCATCTCCAGAACCCACTGTGCTGACTACTGTGCTTCCTGCCCTCAGAAAAAGGTATGGGAAATTGGCTCCACCCTCGGAGTGTGTCTGGCAGAAAAAATGGTTGTTGTACCTCACTCCCAGCTTCAGTATAACTGTATTTCATGAACATTACAAAGTTTGGCAGCTTGAGTTTTATATATGAGTCTTTTATAATATTTTCTAAAATATATTTGACATCTATGAGTTATAAATATACCATTTTTCTTTCAAGTAATATTTTCAACCACAGAACTAATGAATTTATGTCATCAATAATGAATGAGCATCAGACAATTTAGATAGATCATATACAGCTATGATGTGGACAGTTTCTTCATAGGAAAAACAAAAATTAAATTTATATATAATACAGAAGACAGAAAGAATAATCTATGTATAGTTCATATGACTTGGATGAATTTAATACATTAGGGCATAGAGTATAAATGTTAGGCAACAGCTACACTGATCTGATACCCAAGCAGGAACATATATACCCAAGTAATTTTCTATTTCCTTCATCCTATCAACAAATTATTGGCCAAAGTCCCCCCAATAAAAGTAAATATTGATTCAACAAATATGTATTTTTCCAAGCCAATATCTCATCATTTGACATTTGAATTCTTCTGTGAAGTTTATTTAGTTATAGATTCCCTAAAATTAGGGAGCTGCTTTGGGAATTGAGGGCATAAGAAAATCCATTAGTAATTGGAACTTGGGGAAATAAACAAATGTTACACAACACAAAAAGTGTATAAAGTACTATGAAAAGGAGCATGAATACTGTGCAAATCGAGCCCAGAGATGGAAATGTTTAGTTCTGTTTGGGGATATCGTGAGCAGCTGGACAGTCTGGAAAACCAGCACTGCTGCTCAAAATAAATTGAAAAATTTTTCAATCAGAAGATACATTTGAGGACAAATGTTTAATAATAATAATAATAACAATATATTATTAGTATTATTTCCAACAATCATTAGAATTATTGAGTGCTAGACATTGTTCTATGGTAATTTAATATGGTGATCCTATGTTACAAAGATTATTGTTATTCTCTTCAATACAAGGAAAAAGAGGCATGAAGAACTTTGTCAGATAATATATAAAAGTGTGAATCAGGACAGAACAATATACTTGGGAATAGTGGGGACTGAGGTCCCTGGAGAGGAAAAAAATTCAAATTTCATTTTGTTTTTGAACTTATTTTGATCCAAACAAGTAACACCTGCAGACTATGTTTTCTCAACAGCTACCTTGAAACTCCTGAAGAATTAATAGAAAATGTTCCACAGTGAACATGGGAAAGTGTGGTTGTGATGTGATGGCTATTGTCTTCTAATGTCATAATGACCTGAGTCAGTGATGGTGGAGTTGAAGAGAATGGAGTCAAAGGCATATAAGAGGTAAAATGGAGTACTCTTAGTACATGACTGAATATGCTAGTCATGGAGAAGAAAAAATGAGGATGATTAGAGGCCTTCTTGCTTGAATGAATAAAGTGTGATTCATTATGAGTCATTTGAAATGCAGGAACAATGGAGCAGATTTGAGCTGGGGACAATCTGGGAATATAGTCATATTTAGTTTAAATATGCATGTGGTTTTTGCTTTCCAATGAAATAGTGAGTTATAAAGTTTGTTTTTATCATTTTAATATTTTACCATAAGCCCTAAGGTGAGTATTCTGGTAGAAATGCTATAAACTTGGCAGGATGAGCATGGCTTTACAACAAATCCAGGTATAGAAGCTGGTGAATAATAAAGTGGAACTCTGCCAAATAGGTTAATGGTCCTGAAAACCATTTCACCCCAAGATGAGAAAAAAATGTGGGGGAATTAATGAACTAGCAGCTCTTACTTTTAACTTTAGAACAAGTCATATTTTATAGTCTTACAGCATGCTTTTTAGGGAATATTTCATCAGGCTAATTCATCAACATTAATTATTATTTATCTCATGTCTAGAGTTCAGAACATTTTATTAAATAATTTGTTAAATCGGAAGAGACACAATTGCTTTCCCATAAGGTTATAGTGCAAAAGAGGTATGCCAAGAACCATTATCAATTATATGTGACTTTTCAAAATGATAATTTATTGATTTTGGCCTAGAGAACTTATAGACCTCCACTGCTTCAGACGCACATACAACATACACACACACACACACACAACACAGAACATACACACATACATACAACATCCACACAGCCCCTCCCAACACACACACACAATCTCCATATCAAAACAATCTCCATATCAGGAACAATGGAGCAGATTTGAGCATTTTGCAAAGAAAGTGAGTGGCAAATCTCAATGAAAAATACCCATTTATTGCACATCTATTGTATGCAAAGTTTTGTTCTAGATACTGCTTAGTAAAAACTAAAGACTAATAACATATTTTTCCCTTAAAAATCATATAATAATTTTTCAAAATGGAAATTTTCCTGGCATTTTTATACATATTATCTCATTTGACTTGCACAATATTCTATGGGGTCCATAGGGAAGTATTGCCCCATGGTTTACACATGATGCAACTGCCCTATAGAGAAGGTCATATCATGTATTTCCACTTTGTGACAAAGAAAGTTGTTCTTAGTTAAATAAATGAGTCAGTGTCATTGTTGGGAGATAAAAATCAGGGCAAGGTTCACTTGAGAAGTGTTTGTGGTCTGGAGTGAAAGGTTTATATTAGTGTCAGCAAACACAGAGCCTGAGCACCAGACTCTCCATTCTCTCGACCATTGCAAACACTACTAATCAACTCCAGAACTCTTTTCTGTGAAGCTGGAATTGGCCTTAAAACCTCTCTCTGCCCAGCCCTTCAAACTGCCATTGCAGTCTATTGAAAGTGGTATTTGTCATGAAATCTATTTGTCACCAGGTTTAGAAAGAAGACCAAAAGACAAATGAAAAACAGAAAGATACCAATGAAGGAAAAAATGTTTGAGAGAAGGATTTAGACAATATTTTTCTGGAATTATTTTGAGAAGAAGTGTGTAGTACAAGCAGAAAGAAGAAATTTAAAACAGCAGAATCTTATTTATGGGATCATAGAAGGTTTATAGGGAATTAGAACTCTAAGCAGAAGATTATAGTAAAGCTGATAAATAATCCTACCTAATAAAAGAGTAATATGCTAATTGATCATACCTTCGCTATGCCCACAGCCAATCAGGGCGCTTTGCAAATTAACCCAGCAAAGATGGCGGCGCCCACGCGCTGCCCTGCCTCCCATCGCGCGAGTCCCGTCGCCTGCACCTCCCCAATCATCCGCGGCTGAGGGGGAGACAGATTGGGCCAGCAGGACTCGCAAGTGCTGCTGAGGGGGTACCGATCGGGCTGGCACTGAGGGGGGACCGATTGGGCCGGTGGGAGGCGCGGGCAGCAGAATTCGCGAGTCCTGCCCCCTGTGCCTCCTGCTGGCCGATAGGCTGCTGCTGAAGGGGAACCTATTGGGCCTGCTGGAGGCCAGAGCCAAGGCCTAGGTCCCCGGTGCCGGAGGAAAACTGGTGCCGGCAGTCAGGTGAAGGAAGGTCTATTGTACGAATCTTCATGCAATGGGCATCTAGTAATTAGATATGGACCAGGAGGTCTTAGTCTTATGTAGGAGTCATTCTATCTTTTGCTTCCTGCCCCGCCCTCCCCCTAATTCTTTCTCCCCAATTCACAGAGAGAGAAAAATTATTTCTTTGGCGTTGATTGATAAGTACTCATAGACTCTTCAACATCCAGCTTTCTTCATTGGTGCAAGTTAGCAAAGACATGATTAATTCCTTTACTTAGACAAGAGGCAGCTTGATGCATGTCTACCCCCTTCCTATTTCCACTCCCCAGACAGCAAATGGAAGAATCCTTTTCCCAAGTAACTGACTAACCCTAAAAAAAAATCTCCACAATCTGCCTTGGAGAGATGGCCTCATAAAAATGCTTTCTTCAACTGCTAATTTTAAATTAACTCAATGAAGGGACATGTCTTTTTTTAATGATATTTTTTTATTGATTTTAGAAAAGAAGGGAGAGGGAGAGAGAAATAGAAACATCAATGATGAGAGAGAACAATTGATTGGCTGCCTCCTGCACATCCCCTACTGGGGACTGAACCCGCAACCCAGGCATGTGCCCTGACCTGGAATCGAACTGTGACCTCCTGGTTCATGTATTGACGCTCAACCACTGAGCCACACCAGTTGGGCAGTACATGTCTTTTCTATGGACTCTTCCAATCAAGATTTTAGTCTCTCCATTTTTTTTAAGATTCATTTTTAAAGCAGTTTTAGGTTCATAGAAGAAAAGGGCACTCTTTAGGCAAGGGAAAAATATTGCAGATGGAAAGTCAAATACATAAGGTTTAATGAAGGGTAACAGGAAGCATAAATATCTAGTAAGTCTAAGTGAATAGTGATGGTATAAAACAATAAGATTTATAATAATTTAATTCTATATGTATATTAGTATACATGTAGAATTAAAATATGCAATGACAATACATTTCACAGAAGTGATCAAATAGAATTTCTAAAAGTTATAAGTGGTCCAGGATTTTGGTAATATTTATTTTTTGGGTGGTATTTTTATGGATAAGTTCATTTTATTGAGAACTCTAAATTTTGATTTATGTACTCTTCTGTATGTCTTTAGGTCTATTGTGCTTCAATGAATAGTTTTGAAAATAAATTTATAAATGGATAACAAATTTAATAAAACAAATAAGTATATTGCAAAGAAATTATGTCAATTCTGGTTTTATCTCTCACTGATTCCCTATTTTTCTGTTCTGGCTCCTGTACAAACTATTTTAAAAGGAAAATTAATATTGTCTTCTGTTACCAGCAATAGTCCATATAAGATATCTTAGTTATAAATAGTAGAAAAATGAAACACATATCCTTTCATTGTATTGCTGTCCTCACAACAAAGTAAAAACAACTCTAAATGATTAAAAAAAAGGCTTGGGGGGAAGGGGTGGGGAATAGACAACAGAGAAAAGAAAAAGAAGGAATTTGGAAAGCAGTATTATAACCTTAGCCTGTTAACTATGTTAGTCTGAGGTTGTTGGTTTCTTTTCAAGAGCCTTGGTTCTTAAATCTGAACAATGGCTGAGTTTGAAACTGAGACCGCTACATAAAGCTAGGATCTTTCAGACCTCAGTCACTGAAAGAGACTCTGAGAATAAGTCTGCCTGTCTGTAAAATTAGACTACAAATAAATCTCTTAACCTACATTCTGGGTACAAGAATACCACTTGCCCTACAACATCTCATCACTTAATGAGAACCACACCTTGAAAATGCAAAGTTGTTTCCATCATATTCCAGTTAGAAGTGGATTTATGTGCAAACTGAAAATTAACTTTACCGAACATAACCAACTTTCCAAAATCAGGTTATAATTTTGTGGCTACATATAATAAAAAAGAAATGTAAATGTTCAATATACTTTTAAAAATTCTTTATAATTAGTCCATTCCTGATTCATCCTTCCCATGGTTGTTGTAAGGATTAAATTAGATTATTTTAAAAAGCCCTTAAGTAAATGGCACATAGGAAATGCTCAAACATATTGATTACTATTATTATCATTATTATAATTATACACACATTAAATTTTAATGCCTGGACACAAAAAATAGAGACAATATCAATTACTGAACTTCTATTAATCCAACACTATGCTGCATGGCTTCATAATTTTATTTTATTATTTGAGAGAAGCATTTGTTATGTAATTTTCTGACACTTAAAACTTAGATACATGTTCTAAGATTACTGGTAAGTGGTCAATTTGGGACTCCAAAATTTAGATTTCTGATCCCAAACCTTTAATGTGTTCTCTACATAACAAAACCATCCACAGAACTGAGTCCTGTTTATTAACAAAGTTTTAAGTTTATATTCTTCAAGATCAGATGCAAATTGATTTGGCATTTATTGGTAATTTCTAATTAAAAGTAAAACAAACAAAATGGAAAACATACAGCACATCAGTTGCCCTATCAGAACAAATCAAAATTCTCTTTTTCTGGATTTTCTAGTTAATTTCTTGAAGCTTCTACAGTCACTAACCTCCTCTCAGAAACTAATTAGAATATAGACAGTTATGTGAATTACATTATTTTGATTATTATTTTTAAAATTTCATCAATAAAATATCTAAATCTAGCTTTATAATGTTTTGTTATAGTTATATCTATGATGGTAATGCAATGTATGTACTTGCATATGCTTTGAACTTATATGTGGTTGTAGCAGTAATGATGATAATGGCAGTGATATTGTTGGCAGTGGAGGAGCTGGTTAGTAGCACTTAGAGCTGGAGAGACAAGTCGGAGTCAGATAACAATGGTTTGAATATAGACTTTCTAGGTACTTTAGTCTCCGTGTTGAATCCAGTAGAGACACTAAAGGATTAGAACATGTGAGACACTTGGAAAGATTTTCATTTTAGAAAGAGCATTCTCATCGTGTGGAGAATGGATTGCTGAGGAATGACTGTAGGCAGGGAGACAAGCTAATATGTTGTTGCAATAATCCAAATGAGAAATTATGAAACCTGAACTAAAACAGCAACAGTGGTATGTAAAGAAGAAGATAGAATTGCCAGAGATTAATACGATTGATATATAGGACCAGGAGTGATTGGAAATGGGAGAGTGAAGAACCAAAGGTGGGTTCCAAGTTTATAGCTTACATGGGTACCTGGGAGGTGATGGCATTTAGAGAAGTAAAATATAAGGTAAAAAGAACAGGGATGATAATAAATTCAATTTTGGACATTGGAGTAGACACTTTCTCAACTTTAAATAGGGCAGGGAACACACATGTGATCTTGGCTTCAATTATTATTATTACTTTTTGCAGTGGATTTGTTCTTATGACTTTTTGCAAATAATGACTTTATCACTAGTATAATGTGTCTTCTTTATTATCTGTTTTCATGTCTTCCCCCATATTTAAGATTCCATAAAGGGCACAAAACATGCTTTGATGATTTTTTGTAAATCCAGAAGCTAACATAGGATCTGACATGCAGTAGGGTTTTGATACATATTTATTGAAGGAGAAATTGAAGGATTCATGAACCAATCAAGAGAATTTTTGCCCACAAAGAGGTTAAAAGAAGGAGGTGCAGTCTATTGAGAAAAGTATTTCATGTACAGAATTCATTTTTAATAATGCATGTTTACCAAGCACCTAATGAAATGACAGTCATTGGGAATACAAAAAAAAAAAAAAAAGTGATGAACTTGTTTTTGCAGGCAGAAAATTAGGGAAAGGAATATTTGAGAGATTGTCAGAAAAATTCAACCTCTACCCTCACACTACACTTAGGAAACTGCACAAATTTCTTCCTATAACAAAACTATTTTATTTAATGCTTGTGAGAACGGAAAGAGAAGAGAGAAAAGAAATATGTTCTGACAATATTTCACTAAGTGAGTGCTATTGAGCAATTTGAGATCACTCATCCTTTGGAAGTATCCCCAGTCTGAAGAGCTAAGGCAAATAACGTCTGCTTTGCATAATATTAACTTTCTTGGTGAATATGGATTTGAAGTAAACAAGCCATGATGCTCCTAATTTATTTTTGAGAAGTCAGGATTATCTCTTTTAGAACTTTAACTGATTCCAAATGTTGTTACAAGGCTCAATGTGAATTAAGGGCTTGTATAAGGATGCTTTGAAAGGTAATGTCTGTGTCTAAGGCCTGTTTGAAATTAGCCGGTGACACTAGAATGATTAGATGAAAATGCTAATTTTCTGATGCGTGTATCCTGCTGTTAATGGTTGATTCTGAATATTGTAATTATTTTTTTGCATCTATTTTGTTAGAGATTCTAAAGCCAAGGGAATAATTTACACAATTAAATGAAACCTTGATGTTTTCAATTAAAAAATCCTCACCCTAAATAATATGGATTAGACCCTGTGAAAAAAAGCAAGTCGCTCACAATGTAGCCACTTCACTCTGAATAGTTAGTATCACAGCTCTGAATTTCAATTAATGGCATCATTCAAAAGGCTTATGCTTTGATAATTAGTTTGGACCTGTGTCAAATTCATTTAAATGAGAAATCAGCTTTCAAAGATAAAAACATGCTTCTTCAATTTAGAGGTCTGCTTTCAACTTTAAAAAGTTTTTCTTTATTGTGAAAACTTTCAAATGCTCAGAAAAGTTGAAAATGAACAGTAAAATGTACACCTGTATACCCATCACCAACGTTGACCACTTATTAATATCCTATCCACCTGCTTCATTTCCCCCTAGTTGTCTCTCTAAACGAATGCTTCAGACATTAAGACTTTTCACTCCTAACTACTTCAGCATGAATCATTTCCTTCCCAACAATAATATATATGCAACATGCAAAATTTCCTGTTGTAGCAAAAATGTCTGTGTTTTTTTTTTTTAACCCCATTGAGGATTTAGTTAGGATTGATGAATTATAATTGCTGACGTCCCTTCCATTTATAAAAGCCCTAGAATTCCCTGCTATTCTTCATATTTGATTCTTTGGGTCCAGGCCTTTCATCTTGCAGAACAACCCACACTTTGTATTAATAAGTATGTTTATGATTTGATTTAGGTCCAATTTTTTTTAATTCTCACCCAAGAATATTTTCTCATTGATTTTTTTTTTAGAGAGAGTGGGAGACGGAAAGATAGAAACATCCATGTGAGATAAACACATTGATTGGTTGCCTCCTGCATGTGCTCTGACCAGGCCCTGAGCTGGGGAGGATCCTGCAATCGAGGTACACGCCCCTGACCAGAATGGAATACAGGACTCTTCAGTTCACAGGTTGATGCTCTATTCACTGAGCCAAACTGGTTAGGGCTTTAGGTCAAATATTTTTTGACAAGACCACCCTATGGGTGATGTTGAGTATCTCCTACTTTATCATTGCTGGAATCACATGATGTTGGATCTTTCCACTATTGGCAATGCCAAGAGTAACACCTAGATCTCTCCTTTGTAAAGAACCAAATTCATCCCTGGCCAGCACGGCTCAGTAGTTAGAGTGTCAGCTCATGCATTGAGGATCATGGGTCCTATTACAGGCCAAGGCATGAACTTGGGTTGTAGGTTTGATCCCCATGTCCCCTTATCCCTGCCCCAGGTTGGACCCATGTGGGAGGCAAGCGATCAATGTGTCTCTCTCACATTGATGTTTATCTCTCTCTTTCTCCCCCTCCCACCTCCTGTCAACTCTATAAAAATCAAAAGAAAAATATGTCCTTACTCATTTAATGAGGATTAAATTAAATAAACAAACAAACATTTTCTCCTTTGTAGTTAATAAATAATCTGTGAACTGAAACTCTGAGATCTTCTAAATATACTTTTATCCAACATTTTACCCAGTTTTAGGTTTTATTGACTATCCTACATTAGAAGATACAAAATCTTTTATAAAGTGAGTTTCTTATACACAACATAAAGTTTAGCTTTTAAATCTATTCTAATATTCTGTCTTTTAATTGGTGCATTTAGGCCATTCAAAGGTAAAGTGATTACTTATATACTTGGATTAAAATCCACCATTTTTATAACTATTTTATTTGTATGTTTTCATATTCTGCCTTCTCTGATTTAGTTGAGCAATTTAAATGATCTTACCTTATCTCTCCTCTTAGTGTATCAATTATACTTAAACATTTTTAATGGATCCTCTAGCATTTACAATGTACACTTTAAACTAATCTAAGTGCACCTTAAAATGTCATTGTACTACCTTATATGTAATGCAGGTACCTTATTCCACAGTAGTCTCAATTCTACCATTCCATTTCTTGTGATACTGCTTTCATGAACTTTATTTTTTTATATGCTATAATGATAGAATACATCATTATGTTCAGACTTTAAACAAGTAGCTATATTTTAGATTCCAAGTCAGGGCACATACAGGAATCAACCAGTGAATGCATAAATAAGTTGAACAACAAATTGATGTTTTTATCTCTAAATATCAATCAAAAATATAGAATAAAATAATGTCTATTTACAGGCTGATGACTGCCAAAATTAAATCCAACAGTCTGAATGCTCATCTATGATTCTCACAGTTAATTGTAACTTACTGTTTGACTTCTTCATTTGTATGACAGTTCAGTATCTCAAACTAAACTTTTTTAAAACAGAGCTCTTATATCCACACTCTGGAAATTGTTCAGAATCTATTTTCTTTTCTCCAGTCTTCTCTATTATGACCCCTTTATTCAAGCACCTACCCCCCTTTAAAAGAATTACTAACAGTTCCTAAGCATGTTCCTTTCTTCCATTTTTACATTTCTAAATGTAGTTTGTTATAATGATAAAATGTGGTGATAGGATATCTCCTATTGTACTATTGTATATCCTATATAATAAAAGGCTAATATGCAAATTGTCCCTTGCACCGGGAGTTTGAGCAGGGTCGAGGCCAGCCAGCCAACTTCCTGTGTCCCCTCCCCCCAGCCTGCCTGGCCCGATTGACCCTGATTAGGCAGGCAGGCTGGACCCCACCCATTCCCAAATTCATGCACTGGGCCTCTAGTAGCCACATAATGTATGCATGATAAATTAGCACACTAATTAGAATCTAATTTCAGTTGCTGTAACGTACAGATCTTAAATATTCAGAAATTAAGCAAAATTTAAAAAAAATTTCTTTCTTAATCAGCTGTTCTCTGAGAAATTATAGGGAATTGACACCCACCTTGTTGCATTGTCTTTCTCACAATCTTGCCCTCATCAATCCGCTGCAGGAGGTTTCACCATTACATCTCATTTCAGAAATGGAAGGGGAGGTCGGGTGGCATTGGACCTATTGCAAGCATATAGAAAATTGGTAATCAAAATTCAGGTTGATCTGACCTTGACCATCCCCAGGGTTCTCCATTTTCTGACACTGAACTGAACTGTTAAACAATTCCTTCAATTCAGACAGAAAAGAGAAGAAGCCCTGCTTGTTATTGGGCAGGGTTATCAAAATAAGCAACGGATCTAACATTTATATTTTCCAAACCCCAACTGAAACCAAAATGTGGGGTTTTGAGTCTGAGTTCACTGTGTCTCGGAATTGAAGAATGAAGTCATGGACTGAAACAGTTAGGGAACCAAAGTTTATTGGGAGAAGCCAGTCCTGGAAAAGGTGGTTAGGGTTCCAGGAGCAGGACAGTGTCCAAAGCTTCCTTTCCATGTAACAGTCAGGAGTAGTTCAGCATCCAAGCTAATTAAAGTCTATCATGTGTGGAGGCCCACGTGGCCCTAAGCCACATGGGCACAGGGGAGCATGTCTCCTGCCATCAACCCAAAACTTGCCAGGGAGTGAGAAGAGGAAGTGTAGGTGCTTTTTTGTATATATGTTTGTTAGCTCCTAATTGGTCCTTTCAAAGAATTGTGTCTTAGCAACATCCTTGGGATTGGTTTATATGCCTGACTGCCTTGTCATCGGTTATCTGTAAGCTGCCTGTCTTAGCAACATTCATACATTTTAAAGCGTGTGCCTCCCTAGAGCTTGTCCTTCTTTGTCTGTCCAGTTGGGGTGCCTTAGTAACTCCGCCTAGTTGGGTTCCTGTTTCTATGCCCTCCCCGCACCATGGTCCCAGTCCCTGTCAATCCAGCTTCGCCCCATCTACTCACAATGACTTATAAATACAGCTCATAAAATCCTGTCCTATTCTAGTTCCAAGATAGCAAAAGGCACAGTGGGAACATTTAAGGTAGAGAAAAATAATCGTTTCAATTAGGTAACTTCATTAAAAAAGAATATTTGCCCTGAAGCTGCACTGAATTACTAGTATAGTGCTTGACGGCAGTTCATGAATCCATCTACTCACATATTTTAGGTCAGGTGCATATTTCAGCATCTACTACATATTTTATTCTGCTTATTTATAAAAATAAGAAAATGCAAAACAAATCATTTGAAAGGTTTTCAGTCTCTTGCAAAAGTAAACTTAACATTCTTTTTTTAAGGAGCTATACCTTAGAGTGCTTCGAGGATAAGGAATAGCTCAGAGCCCAGGACTGGTCTGGCCTGATTTACAACTTAATAACTTCAGCTTCTGGAAATAAAGTGGGTTCTTATTTCAAGGCTGAAATACTACCATTTTCTCTGAATGCAAGTAATAATTTAAATTCATGATTTCTGTATTATTCATGCAACCCAATTTAATATGAACAGTGTTTCTCGTGTTCAGTGTTTATGAATGGTGTGTCTTGAGGGTATACTGAACTTTATAACAAACAGATGCTAAAAGTAACTACCTAGCGTGATACCTTTATGAATAAGTGCCTAAAATATATTACACGTTTCTGGAAAACTGAGTACAAAAGAAAAATAAAAAAGTATTTTTCTTTAAATTATAAAAAACTTACTTTGGGAAGATCCATACTTTAAAAATTATCATTTACAGAAGGAGATTCCTTTTTACACTGGGAGTCAGATTTTGGAAGTTGAGGTATACTGATAGTGATTTCTTCCATTTAGACAATGACATGTTTATTTATTATAGAGAAACAATGTTTTTGGAAATATTACTAACTGAACATCAACTAGGAAAAAATAAAGTTTTTATAGACACATCATATAATTCAAAAGGAATATATGATATTTGGAATACAACATAAATGTTAACAATTATTTTAGGCATAATGCTAAGATAGCTATATAATCAGTGGGCATGAATAGAGATACTAAACTTCTATTGCATAAAACATAAAACCACTATAAAGTTATTTTTCAGAATAGTTAAGTGGTGATTGAAATTTATACATAGACCTTTCAGATGGATAAAATGTCATTGTAATGAATATCTCTTTAAAATTATACAGTTTTAACTTTTGCTACACTTTTGATTATTAAATAAGTTAATGAGAGATCTTTGAAGGATCATGATCATATAATTGTTATGCATACTTTATATTTTATTTGGAATGTGTTAGTAATTATTTTCAAGGGAAAACACTGGTTACTAAGCTGTCAAGAAGTTTATAATTATTTTCAAATACTATTTTGAAAAATTTCTTTAGATGTTCTCAAATATATCATTTCTCAAGAATATCTGCTGATAAGCTTCCGTTCTGATAAATGTGAAACGGTTAAAGAGTAATTATATGAAGCAATACTTGTATTTTCCCAAAGGCTTGTATTTTTAAATTTTCTGTATTTTTCAGGTTGGAAAAAATATAGATAGACTTTGTTGACCAGCAACCCGTATTTAAATCCTAATTCTTTTTATTTTTGATTGAAGGAGTTTGGTCAAGTTATTTATTTATTTTTTGACTTTACATCATCATCTTCAGTGGATAGTAACTAACAACAAATAAACCCTTTTCATGTAGAGTAAATGAGATAGTCTGCTTATGGGCTCAAATCATAATATGAATTCAGAAAACAATGTGTAACTTCTGCCTGTAGTGTTCTTTTTATTTAAACTTTTTTCAGTTTAAACCTTGTGCTTTGGTACCAGCAAAAACTCTGGGTAGTGGTGCCAGCAAGACAGTAACTTCTGGAGGACTCTGAGTGTAAAGAAAAAGAAGAATAAAAAGAGGAGGTTGGTTGTGGAAAAGAGTCAAAATCTGCAGAAGTGGAGAAGTGACCCAAATAAGGGTCACTGATTAAAGAACCTGAATTGAGAGGACGTCTCCAGTCAGATGAGAGTGACTTGCATTATCCTACGTCTAAGTTCATCCCCTTGGCTGGACGTAGACTGCTCCAGCCAATGTTTCCTAGAGTGCTGGTGAGCACTGGAAATCCAAGACATCTCCTTTGATTTCTTTAAGACAGAGTGGCTTTGTCTTCTCTAGATCACCCTGAAAACCAGGAAAGTCACAGCTATTAAGTGTGGGTCCCCCTAACTCAGGTCCCCGGTGAGCTCAGTTTTAAAATACCTGATAAGAGTTTCTAAACGTTCATTGAAATTTCTGAGAATGAGTATTTTTATTTTCATTTTAAAATACTTCTTTCCCAAATATATAATATGTGCTTCAGACTTCTCAACCTATTCAACATAATATAATTGAACATCAGCCTCAAAAATTCAGGCCTATAGTAAAAAAATATATATATATGTAGCACACACATCCACATACATTTTCTGGATAGCTCAGACATACCATTATAAACATTTTTATAACTTTAGGTACAGAGTGAGAAAAATGAGTACAGGAGAGGCCCTGTAGCTTAGTTTATTGAAAAGATCCTGATGTATATTTATTTCCTAGTAATACATCATATTCCCCCAAAAGGCAGAGTAGGTCATTTCTGCCACCTCTTCATCTTCCTTCTCTCCACTCCACATATCAAGTATCACAGAAATCTTACTGATTTGTCTTTGTCATAGAACACTGATTCTCTTAGAGGCTTTTTACTTTGCTTCTGTACACAGATGTCTGGACGCAGAGTAATATTTGGTTACTCATTGCTGGGTCATTTTTTTCCTTGTCCTTATTTCTGAAAGCCTTCAATGCTTCTGAACCACATTACCTTTAACTACCACCTCTGCTGCCAGCAGATTTAATTTATGGCACCACTTCCATTGTCTGATCTCTTTTTATTTCTTTTTACTTTTCTCCTTCTTTGGTGTTTGCCAATGAAACCATATTTCTACCAGTTTGCAAACATTAAACTTTACAGTAATAATGACTTACAAGTATTAGTATTTACTTACTTTTGAGGTTTAAGAGTAGGGCTTTTGGAATTATACATGTTTGGGTCTTTCCAAACATTCACTTATTTAACAAATAGTTGTTGAACCCCTATTATGCACAAAGGACTATGCTAGGTGCTACAGATATAGTGGCCAGTAAGATGGAAATGTTTGAATCATGATCATGTTGGTGGTGGTGCTGATATTTAACAATTAATGACTGAGATTGATTTTATTTGGAGTTAAGCTAAGTATGATGCAGTGGAAATAGAGAGTTTTATCCCAGATTATATCAATAGATAGATCTGATGAAATTTACAAGGAGAGGGAAAATGTCTTGAAAGTAAGAATCCTCCTAATAAAAGAGTAATATGCAAATTGACCCTAACTCTGCTATACCCATCAGCCACACCCACCAGCCACACCCACCAGCCAATCAGGAGCAGATATGCAAATAAACCCAACCAAGATGGCTACTGCCACAGAGAGCAAGGTTTTCCAGGCAATGGAGGAAGCCAAGCTTTCCGCCTCCCTTGCAGGCCTAAGCCTCCACTCAAGCTATAAAGTTTCAATTATAGAAGGTAAACAAATTCAAACAGAAATGGCGGCATCCATGGAGCTGGATAGAGCAGACCAGGGCTGCCCCCGGCAATGGAGGAAGCCAAGCTTTCCACCTGCGCTGGCTGGCCTAGGCATCCACTCCAGGCTACAAAGTTTCAATTGTAGGAGGTAAATAAATTCCAGATACCAGGGCCTCCACTTGGGTCACAAGGGGGTGTGGCTGGCCTGCAAACCATCATAGGCCCCTTGCTCAGGCCACCCCATGCCCCAAGGGAACCCCCACCTGATCCGGGACACCCTTCAGGGCAAACCAGCTCGCCCCAACCCCTGCACCAGGCCTCTATCCTATCTAATAAAAAAGTAATATGTAGATTGACCATCACTCCAACACACAAGATGGCTGCCCCCATGTGGTCAAAGATCCTGCCCCCATGTGGACACAAAATGGCCACCACAAGATAACCAGCAGGGGAGGGCAGTTGGGAGGCACCAGGCCTGCAAGGGAGGGCAGTTGAGAGGGACCAGGCCTGCAAGGGAGGGCAGTTGGAGGGGATCAACTCTGCAGGGGAGGGAAGTTAGGGGTGACCAGGCTGGCAGAAGAGGGAAGTTGGGGGCAAACAGGCTGGCAAGGGAGCAGTTAGGCATCAATTAGGCTAGCAGCGGAGTGGTTAGGGGGTGATCAGGCTGGCAGGCAGAAGCAGTTAGGGGCAATCAGAAAGGCAGGCAGGCGAGTAGTTGGGAACCAGCAGTCCTGGATTGTGAGAGGGATCCCAGTGGGATAGGGCCTAAACGGGCAGTTGGACATCTCTCGAGGGGTACCAGATTGGAGAGGGTACAGGCTGGGCTGAGGGACACTCCCCCACCCCCTCTATGCACGAATTTCGTGCACAGGCCTCTAGTTAAAGAATAAGAGTGATTAGCTAGGCAAAGAAGAGGAGATCAGCATTTCAGGAAAACAGTAGATAAGATGAAGGGCTTGCCATACTTGAGAAATGAATAGGGCGCTCAGGCTGATATGTGGAGAATGAGGAGAGGGTGGGGAGATGGGGCTGGGAAAATAGGCAGAAAAGATTGTGCAGGGCTTTGCAAGTTGAATTATCATTTTGGATTTTTTTCTTAAGAACAAAGAAACTTCAAAGAATTGTTCATTCAAATGGTGCTTCCCCTTAAGTGCAATAATATTGTAAAGATTGACCAATTTTCTTAAGCCTCGGTTTATAACTCAATAATGGGGATAATATTACATAGCATAGCAGTGTGGTGCTTGAAACTAAATGTGATTATGCATGAGAAGTGCTCATTTTAATTTTTAGTATATTAAGTGCTAGATGAATTATGGTTTTTATTATAATTTATTATTTACTATGGTGGGGTTTTTTTTACTGATATTTTTTAAACCCTATCACTATTTTACAAGTAAGGATTGCAATCTATTCCTTACAGAGAAGGTGACCAAAGCTCAGAGAAGTTATCTTACTCAAGATCATAGTCAAATGTTAGTACAGAGTCCTGAACAATCGCTTCCCTCTGGCACCCGGGACCGGGCTTCCCTCACAGAGTGGGGACACCACGCTGCCTACACTCACTAACCTGTCCTATGCTGTTCTTGCAAAGACACAGCTCCTCCCTCTGTGCTCAGAACCCAGGGCCGATGTCATTTCATCCAGGAAGGTTTTCTCATTCCTAGATTAAAAAAATATATATTTTTTTATTCTATAGTGATATTATGTATATATTTCAATTGTGCCATCCTTCTAAATCTTTAAGGTTTATTAGTTTTCTTGCCTCTCCTCTTTATTTAGCTGGGAGGAGTTTTTAGCAACCCTCAGTCTAACTCTTTATCTATGTGTCCCCAGTCCCTGTCACAATGCTTGTCTTTTAATAGTTTCTTAATAAATGCTGAATTGAATTGAATGTAGCCATGCCATTTATATCAATAGCATTTTATGTACTCATTAAAAGACATTATGCATCTTCATCTTCATGGTAAACAGTAATTTTAATTCCGTGTTTAGATAGCTATCCTTTTTTCTCTAAATTATGTACTTGAGGATATCTTGGATTATTCATAAGTATCTGTATCTGATAACTTGAAATCCTGACATTTCTTCTTTCTAATATCCCCTCACTCTATCTTTCCACCTGGTTAAAATTAATAAATGAATCCGTTGTCAGTCTTGTTAAGGACTGATAACTAAAGCACGAAACTTGTAATTTCATTATGTTGTACCTTCAATATCTAGCCCATCCATCAAAACTCCGTGTTGTGAATTTACTTCATAGCATATCAAGGGGATGACACAATACTCTTTCACTGTGGAAATGCTAATTTCTCAAGTTTATTGTATCTAGATTATTACAGAGCAAAAACTTCATAGAGTGCTAGCATTTTCCTAGAATAGCTTATTTTCTCAAAATTTTGTCATTAGAAAAATATTTACGATATATTAAATAATTTTGAGTTTAGGGCTAATTTAGCTTCTGAAAAGTACAGGTTTCAAATTTTAAACTCTACTTTTCCTGTCACTCCTTTACAAACAAGTCGATATTAAAATAATCAAATTTTGATAAGAGGGGTCTCTCCTGTCTTCAATTCAGTATAAGTATGATACTGAATTAAAAGAAAATACTTTTTTAACATTTCTACTTCATATCTGGCCTGGAGTTAACTGTTGTGAAATGTGGGAGGCAGTATAAAAAGAATTTGAATAAAAATTATTTCAATAATACCACTTGAGTTTATTTTATGTTACACAATTAAAGCACATTGAGTCAAACATATAGATATATAGGGGAACATACTGTATCCTTATACATATTAAACAAGTAGGGATATACCAGTTCCAATAATAATTAGCCTGCATACTCTAAGATATACTTTACACAGGGCAACTGATATAATTTTCCTATCTCTCTTTCATTAAAATGTATCTGAATGCACAGCAATTTGTCTTTCAAAATTAAATCCAATAGACAGTTCTTACTACCTTCTTGACGTCTTCAACATTACTGTACAGTCCACAGTCCATCACTCTTTACCTTTGACAGCTCTTATTTTCTGTGATTTTTTTTTCCTTTCCAGAAATATACATATACTAGAGGCCCGATGCATGAAATACGTGCAAGAGTAGGCCTTCCTTCCCCTGGCTGCTGGCACCAGCCTCCCTCTCGTACCTAGGACCCGGGCTTCCCTCGCAGCCCCTGCTTCACCCGGAAGGCCGTCCAGAAGGAGGTCTGGTCTAATTAGCATATTACGCTTTTATTATTATAGACATATATTTGAAAGGAAGAAATGCTTCAACCATAGTCTCACATGCTTGCATCACATAGTTAGAAAATACAATTTATTAAAGGTATCTCTGCATTGCTGAAGGATACAATTCCTTCTAGTATCCAAACAGTAAAGATGAATTTAAAACTGCTCTGAGTAAAAAAGACTAATTAAAACACAACCTACAGTCCTAGCCAGTTTAGCTCAGTGCACAGAGCATTAGGCTGCAGACTGAAGGGTCCCAGGTTCTATTCTGGTCAAGGGTTAATACCTCAGTTTGGTTGCAGGCTCCTTCCCAGCCCTGGCCCTGGTCAGGGAGCATGCAGGAGGCAATCAATCCATGTGTTTCTCTCACATTGATATTCCTCTCTCTTTCCCTCTCTCTTCCACTCTCTCTAAAAATCAATGGAAAAATATCTTAGGGTGGGGATTAAAACACACACACACACACACACACACACACACAACAAAAAAAAAAAAACACACACACACAAAAAAACCCCCACAACCTACAAGCAAAATCCAATTCAAAGTGTGTTTATAAAACCTTTTACAGTGAAGAGGAACCAAGAGGGCGGCATAGGTAAACGCCTGTACTCACCGCATCCCACAACTACATCAAAATTACAACTAAAATAAGCAACCATCATCCACAACCACCGGAAAGCTGGCTGAAGGGAAGTACTACAACAGAGAAGTAAAGAAGAAAGCACATTGAGACTGGTAGGAGGTGTGGAGGCGAGGAACACACTGGTCTGATACCCACATGTGCTGCTTTTTTAATAGGGAGGGAGATCGTCCAGAGGAGCAAGGAGCTCCAACCCCACACCAGACCCCCAGCCCAGGGTCCCAGAGCTGGGAAAACAAGTCCCTAAGGGCAGTAAGAACTACATGCTATAAAAACCAGTGTGGATAGGGGCTCAGTGACACAGAGGCTGCTGGAGACCCAACTGTTCCTCTTAAAAGGCCAGCATCATGAAATGAACTTACAAGTCCTGCTTCCTCTGAGCTACAGCACCAGGGCGAAGCTCTGGGGGACACATTTGTCTGGCATCGGGGCAGGAACTTGGGGGTGGCTTTCTCCCAGATGGAGGTACTTGAAAGGATCATTTTTCCTGTGCTGGGACCTCCCCACAGGACTGGCAGCCCTGGTGATTCCCTAAGACCCGCCTCATCCAATTTACAACCCAACCCATGCTGCCTGCAGCAGCTTTTTGCATATGAATGGTCTGTTCTTGAAAATCTCTAACAAGCTGCAGCTGGGTCAGGGAGCCTGAAACCTATCAACAAAAGGCCAAAGACCCAGCACCAGCACCAGCCTGCCTTGCTTCACAGCTGGGCCTCTTCTGGGCACTTCCAAACCAGATACAGAGAGGAGGAATCTGTAGATCTCTCTGTAGCTCCTGCTGGGTGGCCATAGGCTGTGGCTGACTTTGCACCTCCATGGAGATCAAAGAGCCAGTGTACCAGTGGTCAGTGTCAGACCATACCAGATTACAACTCTACACATCCATAAGGGACACACTCAAGGGGCAGACTCAGTGAGCACCGAAGTCCCACTGAAGCAAGTCCTACTCCATAGGGGTGTCTCCTGCACAGCAACTCTCCCACTATAGTCGCAGCTGATCCTCACAGCCAATTGGCCTGGAGGGCAATTCCTCCCAGTGACACCAACAACAATCAAGGCTCAACTACAACAAGACTGAAAATGTATTCATTGCAGGAGATGGCTCAGAGAAAAAAAAGACTACGTGTTTGGCTCCCCCAAGAAAGCCTGGCATTGTTAGACAGAGCCTTGTCTTGGAAATAATTGTGGATGTTGCTATTGGCATCTTAGCAACATTTAGTTAATTAGAATATAATGGCCAGAAGTCCAATACATTGAGAGGATTATATTGCCAAAGTACATCCAGCCTGAATTAAGAGAGTGAGGCTCTTCAAGATGTGTGATGACCTTAGGTTTCTTAAATTTCTACTGGAAACAAGCATTGCTTTTCAGATGTGGCTGAGGAGATAAAAGAAACGAAAGGAATACTAAGACAGTGAAGTCAGAAGAACAAGGAATTGGGGAGCTGATCCTAGCTAACCGTCTAAGAAACATTCTTTATCTTCAGGACAAGCTTTCTTGCAAAATTGCCAGCAGGAATTTACAATTGCTATGACCAATGACTAATATATGCCCCTTTTTCTTCTTTCTGAATGGAAGGGTATGTTGTGATTAATATAATTATACTTCTGAATATATGTACTTATGCACTAAAGGTTGGTAATTCAAACATAGACATAGTTTCACATGCTCTGTTATCATTTTATTTTGGGGGGAATTTATAGGAGTGTATAATTCTGGTCAAATTAGGAAAGCATATGCCACTCTATGTTTTCCAAATATACTGATTTTTAAACAGAGATTAGAGGTTTGTACATTAATTGAATTGGACTGAGGCATAAAGTTCATAATAAATGCTGCCAGAGGCTACAAAAATCACATTGTAGTCAATGATCTCAACCCAAATGGATAACTTGCAAAAGCTCATTTAGATGTTCTCAAATTGAACAATTTCAAGAAAACCTGTTGATCCCAGGTGTCCTAGCACTGCAATGGATGGTTTATAGAAATTAATTCTGGAAATCACTGCAACATCATATCTGCTGCTTGCCCATATCTGTGCTTGAAACCACCATCATAAAATAAGAGCTTCTCTTTTCCTTCTGACTTTCAAATCTCAAGAGCCAGTCTCTCATTGTTAGATCTTGACTTAGGGCACCCGGAAAGGGATTTTCGCGTGATTCAGAGGAGAACGTAAGTAGTGAAGAGAACTTAGAGTTGACAATAGACCATCTGATGAAGAGGCAAAAATAAAATCTGATGTATAGAGAAGACATGTGATTACTTTAGAATATGTTGCTAGTTTCAAATTTATAGTTGTTGAAAGTTATGTCAGCCATGAAAAAAGTCATTTATTTATTATAAAGAAAAACCACCAATGAAATCTCTCTTAGTATAAAAACATTTCAAAGTTATTTTGATATATACCATTCTGCAATTTGTGGGAAGTCCAAGTGGTGAAACTCCTCCAGAACAAAATATTGTGTGTAAACATCCTGTCTAATCAAATAGTAATATGCAAATTAACAATCACTCTGCTACACCAACAAGTCATGCCCACCAGCCACGCCAACCAGCCAATCAGAGCAAGTATGCAAATTAACCCCAACCAAGATGGCTACGGCCACAGAGAGCAGGAGGGAGGCTTGGGTTCCCCTGGCAATGGAGGAAGCCAAGCTTTCCACATACCCTGGCGGGCCCAGGCCTCCACTCAAGGATACAAAGTTTCAATTATAGAAGGTAAATAAATTCCAACAGAAATGGCAGCAGCCACAGAGCTGGAAGAGCAGGAGGCTAGAGTTGCCCCAGGTGATGAAAGAAGCCAAGCTTCTGCAGCCCTGGTTGGCTCAGGCTTTCACTCCAGGCTACAAAGTTTCAATTATAGAAGGTAAATAAATTCCAAGAGAAATGGCTGCCAGCTACAGAGTGAGCAGGAGGCTTGGCTTCGCTCCAGGCTACAAAGTTTCAATTGCAGAAGATAAATAAACCCCAGATACCAGGGTCTCCACTTGGGTTACTGGGGGGCATGGCTGACCTGCAAACCACCACAGGCCCCTTGCCCAGGCTGCTCCATGCCCCAAGGGAACCCCCACCCTGATCCGGGACACCCTTCAGGGCAAACCAGCTGGGCCCCACCCATGCACCAGGCCTCTTACCTATCTAATAAAAGAGTAATATGCAAATTGGCCGTCACTCCAACACACAAGATGGCCTGCATGGGAGGGCAGTTGGGGGCGATCAAGCCTGCAGGGGAGGGCAATTAGGAGTGACCAGGCCAGCAGAGGAGGGAAGTTGGGGATGACCAGGCCTGCAGGGAAGGGCAGTTGGGGGGGACCCAGGCCTGCAGGGGAGAGCAGTTGGAGGGGACCAGGCCTGCAAGGGAGGGCAGTCAGGGGCAAATAGGCTGGCATGGGAGTGGTTAGGGGTGATCAGGCTGACAGGCAGAAACAGTTAGGGGCAATCAGGAAGGCAGGCAGGTGAGCAGCTGGGAGCCAGCAGTCCTGGATTGTGAGAGGGATGTCCGACTGCCCATTTGGGATCGGGCCTAAACGGGCAGTTGGACATCCCTTGAGGCGTCCCTGATTGGAGAGGGTGCAGACTGGGCTGAGGTCAACCCCCACTCCCCACCCCCCCACCCCCGTGCACGAATTTCGTGCACTGGGCCTCTAGTAACAGATAAGATACAATAATTTTAGGTCAAGAATTTTAAGGGTGAAACCTCAATGTTTGCCAAAGCTTTGGGTGATTCATTTATTTATACTGCTACATAAAAATATTTCATAGATTTTAAAAATATTAATTTGGAAAATTGCTCTTAATATAATTTTAACAGTTAAATATTCTTGAATTCCCAACTTTCTATTTTTAAAACAGTAAATAAACAAATAAATAAACAAAAAAAGCCTTCAGTTTTTGCTTTAGGAAACTTTGTACTATTTGAACCAAAGATTTGTTTTTATAGAGTAATGTCTCCATCTTGTGGTGTTTTAAGATATTGCTGCTAAAGGTATTGAGTTTCTTATATATCTATTGATGATGTGGAAGTAGTACTATTTTTATTGTACTTGTCTCTCAGTCAGTGAGAAATGTAGTCAACAAATGAGCATTCCTCTTCCCCCCAATCTTTGTATAAGTACTTGCTTCAAAACACATTTTAAAATGATTTTGTTTTAGAAAATGCTCTCTACATAGAAGGCATTTAGTAAGTCTCATACTACCTGAAATGAATTTGTTTGTGATTATTGTCTGCTTCTCCATTATAAAGGTAAGTTACATAAGAATGGAGACATTGTTTTGTTTACAGATTAATCTCCAGAGCCTATGGCCTATGGCAGTGCTGGGCACAGAGTCAACCCCACAAATACCTAATGAATCAATGAATGCAGATGTTAATGAACAGACACTTTCTATCTTTTGTTATTTCAAGACAAATCAGTTCCAGCATTTTCCAGTTTTCATAACAAATCATATAAATCAGAACTTGTTTGTTTCAAACAACCAATTGGTATGTTCGAAGAGATTTTAGTGTTTTGTTTTCTTTTTCAATCAAAGATTTTTATAAAATTACCTAGTTTAGATAATATACTGGTAACTTGATTTTGTTTTAATTAATTGCATTTAGAAAATATGTTTGCTTGTAACTGAATTAACTTGCTCACTCTGAGTAATACAGTGTAGTGGATCAGACCAATTTCCATTTCTTGCTTTCCTAGCAGTGTGAATTTGGGACAAACTAAACTTTCTGAGCATCAATTTTACTTTTTTTATCTTGGAGATAATAACAACCTCTTTCATAGCACATAGGCAAACTAGAAATGTGAGCTTTTAACAACTAGAATATTTGAATATTTAAAACCAACAGGTTGCCTCCAGCAAGTGAATCAGTTACTAAACATTTAAGGGAGATATATTTTATCAAGTATCATGCTAGTCTTAGTAGTACAAACATGTTTGACATAGTCTTCCTTCTCAGATGCTTATACTTGGTTGAACTAAAATAATTAAGAACAAAAAATTAACATTATTTATTCTGGTTGGAAATTCCAGTTACCTCCAAGCCCTGACATTTATTAAAATAACTTTTAACTAATAATTTTTGGAACCTTATAATGTAAGTAATTAATATTTTAGTATTATAGTTTAGAAACACAGAGTATTATTTTTAGTAAACTACAATATATTTTCAATCCCACAAAATACTTTTCCTTTAAAAATTTTATTATAATTATGCTGAATAAGCAGAACTCATGACATAATAACACACACACACACACACACACACACACACACACACACACACACACCTTTTTTCCCCTGCTATTATCCCTTTAAGATGTATTCAGTTAGGGTAAAAATTTCTTGGCACTGTATGAAAACGTTTATGGGTTCCCTTTTTCGTGCTTGCTTACAGGTAAGTCTTTCAAGACAATTTAGTTCACAAACACTGTCATACTTTAGTAATTGGAATGTCAAAAAAAAAAAAATCAAACTTGATTGTTTTGCCCTGCTTGTCTCAGAGTTGTTTCAGGTCCTCCACAGCTAGCTTCAATACTGCTTTATCATATTCAGGAGAGAGGGGAGGAGGAGAGGTAAGATGAGTGAGTAATCTCTACCTATGATCCTTTCCAAGGTTTCCACCTTGGAAGCCAGCTAATGCTAACTCTCCCCAGGGCTTCATGGGGGATTTTCGCCGAGTCCTTCTCCCCTGAAGTTCCCTGATATGGATGCCTGTTCGTGAACTTCAGGATCAGGAATTATACCTCCAGTTTCTTTCTGGACCTTGATTTCTGAGACATCATTCCTGGGAAATATTTGTACAACTTACGTCTGAAAATAGAGTGAAAGTCTATTTCATGACAATAGTACTCTTTGAATCTTAACGGTCTTAATTCTTAGATCCAAAACAGTTCATCAGCAATTTTCCCGGTAGGAGTCATACCCCAGTTGAAAGGGAAACCGAACCCAAGTTCAGTTCGGCTGCCTGCCACCACATGGCCAAACTCCTGAGAAGGAAAGTGCCGGCAACTTGAGAAGAGAGGGGACTGATGTCCTCAAGAACCCATCTTAGCAATTCAGGGTAGGTAGAGGTTTTATAACAAGGGAGTGGGAAAGCAGAACAAAGAAATCAGAGGAGGGTTATGGACATGCAGGCAGTGTCCCTGCTGGTCCCAACATGGATTTTCATGGTCCTAGAGTTGGCTGTCTGGATTCCTGTGTCTGAGCAGTCGGCCTCAGCCAAGGCCTTGAAGGCCAGGTTGCTCCTCAGGCTCACACAGGGACTGAAACTGCTAATTCTAGTAAAGTATACTTAGAAAAGAAACTTCTTCTAACTTGTAAACTCTAGTTTTAAGAGAAAAACATCAGGTTGGAGTAACAATATGGGTTGAACATTCATCAAGATTAATTTGGGTTGCTTTGTTAGTACATTCTTATTTTAGGTTCTAGTCTATCGTTAGTTAGACTCATATCAATAGAATAGGGTGTTCATTCCCTGTTACAAAAGGTGGTTTTTGCTTTCTGAGACATTAGTCAAGCCTCAGTCTGCAAATCTCAGGCAACACATTTCTAACCAATACCTACCATTGAGGCCTTCTTCTGTAGGCTTGGAGTGAAAAGGACACCAAGCTTCCCATTTCTCAAGAAAGAAGGCTCACCATAAGGCAAAAGTCCTCCTCAAAGAAAATATCTTTGTGAAAATTGCACTTGATTATTTTATACTACAAGCCCGGTGCATGAAATTTGTGCATGGGGGGTGTCCCTCAGCCCAGCTTGCACCCACTCCAATGGGACATCCCTCTCACAACCCAGGACTGCTGGCTCCTAACCATTCACCTGCCTGCCTGCCTGATCACCCCCTAACCACTCCCCTGCTGGCCTGATTGACACCTAACTGCTCCCCTGCTGGCCAGATCGCCCCCAACTGCCGTCTCTGCAGGCCTGGTTGCCCCCAACTGCCCTCCCCTGCTGGCCATCTTGTGACAACATGGGGGTGGCCATCTTGTGACAACATGGGGGTGGCCATCTTGTGACAACATGGGGGTGGCCATCTTGTGACAACATGGGGGTGGCCATCTTGTGACAATGTGGAGGTGGCTATCTTGAGGCAGCCATCTTGTGATGACATGGGGAGGCCATGTTGGGACAATGTGGGGGCAGCCATCTTGTGATGATGTGGGGGTGGCCATCTTATGAGGGTGTGAGGGTCAATTTGCATATTATCTCTTTATTATATAGGATTATCAAAGTGGGTAAGGGGGTTGAAGAATTTTAGAAGCAGTTCTTACAGTTATCTTTTGAAATATTTGTATTTTGGTTTGGCAATTTATGTTGGTATAGCTATCACAAGTTGTGCTTCAGTGTACAATTCTATTTTAACACTCAGTGTACATCATCTGATCTGATGTACTATGCTGTGGGAAAGTTTAGCTAGTACCCCAGTAAGCAAATAGCTGCTTCAATGTTACATCTTCTCCAAGAGCTGAGCAACATTAAACCCAAGGAACATAATTAATTCTTAGCATTATCCTTTAGTATGACTTATTTCTCAATGTCAGTGCATATCTGAAGTTTGATTTTAAGATAAATTATTTCTATTCACCGTATTGTAGATATTTTACATGCAAAGAATAACTTCTAACATTTTGAAAGAAGTGGTCTGTTATTAGAAGATTATCAAAGGCCAAACAGAAAACATGCTTGATGTTTAAAAGAGACTAGCAACTGCATAAGTGGACATTTAATGATGTGTGAATCAGGCAGCAGGAATGAGAAAATTCTGTGTGAAATGCAATGATATAAATTAAAGTACAGAATAAAAATAAAAGAGCGTAATCAGGAACATTTATAAGTACAACGAGTCGTTAAACTGCCAAGTGTCTGAAAGAATCAAGGCGGCAGAGACATCTTTTGCCCTTTTATAGAATTCTCTGGGGACAGATCTAATTGAGGAGAATTTAGAAAAAAAAAAAAAATCAATAGACTTTAAAAATTCTGAGGTGATTATCTGGCTGGATTAATTTGGTTGTCTTTTTAAGAATTTAAGGCAAAAGATAAGGTAACTTAATTAAATGATCACAAGTTCTCACAATAATAAATATTAATAAATACTGAAACCATCCTTATAGTCATCTTAGGGCCAACTCTCTATTTTTTTTCTGATTTTTTTAAATTGAACCAAATGTAATTTAAAACAGCTAGATGATAAGATAAAATTTGAAATGTGTATTTTTCTGACAATTAGGCCCAAATATTATGTTAAAAGGGAGTAGGGATTAGGAAATTGTAGACTGGAATACATCATGTTAGGCAAAGTCTACTTATTTGAACACAATCAAATCAATTAACTTGTAGTCCCCGTTAGTGTAAAAGTCCCGAAAGTTTCTACATCCTATTTTGTGTAGCCTTACTAGGAAAATTGAAGTTCAAAACTGAAGTAAAAAAAAGCTGTAGGCTTAGTGGTAGTGCGAGTGAATTTTGATTAGTCAGAGGGCAGCTCCCTATGAGATCTTACAGATAAAGCATTTTATAGTGAACACTCAGATTTATAAATGGGTCATCCAAATCTTCCCTTATATTTGAGAGAAAGTTTGATATTTCTTAGCCTAGGAAAATTCTGGACCTGTTTAAAACAAAAATGGTTTAAATTATTCTCCCAGAACGATCCTTAAGGGAAAAACCACGTTCCCAAGGAACAAAATTACAATCTGCTAACCACCGTGAATACTTTAGTTGATAAAGTTATACTTGTTAAATGGTTAACTTTATAACTGCAGTGCTGGATAATTATGACAGAAGCATGTCCAATTACTTGTTGCAGGATAGCTAGGCAGTCTAGACTCTGACTTAAAAAAGTGGAAGAGAAAGGAGAGTTATGTGTCCTGTGTTCTTGGTAGCTTAATTAAGATAGGGAGGTCGGAAGGTCTGAATAGGGTCATGCGCCATGTCTGTGAGCTACAACTACAATACACTCTTCCAGGAGGAAGAGAAGACAGAAACTCCTCATGACATGTAGGTGAGGTCACCAGCTCTAGTCCTCAGTGTACTTTGCTTTCCATAAACTTAAACATCTGCACCGGATCATTTAAAAATGTGTGATAACGTCCCTGTGATCATGCTCACTCTATAACCTTTACCCTGGAAACTCAGCACACGTTCATAGCTGTCTCACTTCCTGGAATCCTGCTTTTTCTTCTCTGTTTCAAAAAATAAATTATAATTTTTGGACAGGTAGCTATGACGATTATACATACTTTCCCACATCCCATGTCCCACTCTCATCACTTGGCATCTACCAATGGTACTCTTCTCCAGGGGAGGATATTTACCCTGGTACAAATCCCTTCACCAATGGACTTGTATGCATATATGCATAACCCATAGACACAGACAATGAGGACCTGGGGGAGGGGGCGGAGCAGGATGGGAGCGAGCTGGAAGAGGTTAATGGGGGGGGGGGTGAGGAAGGGGGAAAGGAGAACCTATGTTATACTTTCAACACTAAAGATTAAAAAAGAAGCAAGAAAACCATTCAAAATGCCTCTTGACAATCTTCCACAAGGTCCCAATAAGGTCTGCAGGAAACACCAACAGCTGGCGTGCTGCTGGTGGACAGCAGGCTGGCTTCCATTAGAGCTACAGCTAATCACCTTGCGGCGTGCAGAGCCTTTCCTCTTCAATTTCCAGGCACATGTTAAATACAAATACTTAGTACTTTCCCCAAATGTCAAGCTTTTGGTCCTTTGCCTCAAGATCTTGCTCTCCAATTTCCAAGTCTCCTGGCAACTGTGATTTTCAACCTGGTGTCTTCTTAATAAAACCACTTTCAGTTTGGGCTCTAAGCCACCATAATAAAACAGACCAGAAAGTGGCTGCAGGGTCAAAGTTGGGTAAGTATGGAGCCCACATTGGATTTCTCTTGTATCACCGGTCACTATCCCTCTATTTCTTGAATATGTTGTTGCTTTCCAGTGCCATTGAATAGTTTGCAGCTCCACCTCCGCTTTCCTAATTGTTATTAAATTGAGGGTCGGGTTATTAGACTCGAGTTACTCCATCACACACAGAAGTGGGAGTCTGATCTGTATATCCTATCCTATGTGCCTTGCTATTGTCTAGGCAGCAACTCAGAGCCCAGGTTGTTTGACAATTGCATTCAGGGTTTAAACTGGTATAAGCATTTGCTTATCTCTGAGATCTCTCCCTTTAAAAAAGAAATATTTTTATTAATTTCAGAGAGGGAGAGGGAGAGGGAGAGAGACAGAAACAATGATAATGGAGAACCATTGATCGGTTGCCTCCTGCATGCCCCCCACTGGAGATTGAGCCCACAACCTGGAAATCAAACTGTGACCTCCTGGTTCATAGGTTGACACTCAACCACTGATCCACACCAGCCAGGCTGAGGTCTCTCCCTTTTTCTCTTTCAAAATTGTTGCTTTCATTCAGTTAGCAACATGTTTAAATAATTAGTCTTAGTATATTTTATTTGGTGTTGTAGTTGTATCAATAGAGGAAGTTGTTTGGGTAATTCTAATCTGCCAGGTAATTAGAAACAGAAGTGCTAACTCCATTTTCCACACTCATGCTAGAATCGTGAATCTGAAAAATAATATGAGCATATTGCTCCCATCTTTAAGATTGATTAATACCTCTCCAAATCATTCTAAATTCTATGCTCCTCCACGGCACACACTGACTCTTCAGTGAGCCAGGGGTGCCAGCCTTTCCAGGCCTGTTTTGGACAACATCTTTATTTTTAATTCTTCCTTCTCAAAAATGCTCAGGCTTACCATGCTGCTTCATAGCCCAATGTCTTTATTTTTGTTCCTTATTTTCAGGAGAATTAAGCAGTTTACACTCTCTCCGTCAGATAAGTAAAACCACTCATTTCAAGTACCAATTCTAGGAAGCTTTTCTGGACAATACTTTAACACACAAAAAAAACACTTGCATATTTCTCTACATTATTTCACTACAATTTTAGATGCTGTGCCATAGAGTTTCCAGTCTTATTTTTTCTCTTCTACTACATCTTAAGATTTTAGAATGGTCCCTTTACTAGTATATCTAGTCTGCTACACACTATAGCTGCATTACACATACACCAAAATATTATTCGGCTTTAATAGCCACCACTGGAGAAATATTGTCTGACAATAACTCAATCATTAGGTCTTACATTTTTTTCTTTTTTTAACTTTCTTGTTCAGGCTGTCATAATAAGCCATTTATATCATTGTCTACTAATCTATTGAGATCACTTTTATTGAATAGAAATTGAAAAAAATAGCATATCACAATCACCCATAAACTCTTTTTATTATCTATGTTGGATTACTCCAGAGGGAAATTAAATACTCAGCTACCAGATTTGAATATTTTGCAAAATATTCACCAAGTGTTAATATTATTTAAAAAGAAATGTTACCTATATAAGATAGTATAAATGATAACACTCCTTTATTGTCCTAAAAGAGATTTCAGAAAAGGTGAGATTATCCACATAGATTAACAGTGTACTTTATGATCATGTTGAATATACTTTACCTTTGGTTAGCCCATGTTTTCTGTTTTTATAATTGTAATTGGGAAATTTATGTCACGATGGAAAATTGTAAACACTGTTAGTAGTCTGCCTTTGTATTTGACACAGAAAAGGTTTTCAGGACATGGTTTAACCTTGCTATCTATTGATATCTCTTTTCTAAATTGTGATTCTCATGAATATCCTCCATACTTTTTGCTTCTCATGTATCTCTCATAAGCAATTCTTAAAATAGAACAAATGTTTTAGAATGTGGTTGATTGAATTCTTTCAATCATGACTACATTTTGCATATGTATTCAATGTTTTTAAACTTTATCCCAGTGGTTTTAAATTTAGAGTGTACAAATTGACACATATATTCTATGCTCTTTCATGGTGATTATACCCTATTGAACTTTTTTCATCTGATACTTCTACTTGATTAGTCCTATGGCAGTTTGCTTTTCTTATCTAATTTCTAATTGTGCTTTCCTCTCATCAATATTCTTGATCCATCTTTACCATTAGAGTTCCATTTTAGTTCCCTTTACTGTTTGATTGCTTCCAATACTCATTAGTACCTAATTTATTCTATTGTTACACATAGTTCATGCATTTTTAGATATCTTAAAACTTTTAAAACTTATATTAAGTGATTTTATGCTGAAAATACAAAAACATACAGTTCCTATAAGTACTTACCATCTTTTTGTAAACTATAAGCAAGCATTATGTTTGCATTGATAGGTTTGGATGATCATATAAAATACATGCCTATTGAAACTTGGATGAAAGACATTAGTGTTTACATACCAAGATTTAAAAAATTATATATATATTTTTCTTAGCAATGTCAGGTTCTTAATTCTTAAGTAGGAATAAATATTTTTTAATGGTTTCATTTTTTTTTTACCTGCAAAATGTCTCTCTCTTGTCAGTTATCAAACAACTTATGTTTTGCATAGTATTTCATTAGACTAAGATAATACCCAATAATGGATATAGTAAACATGATTTCAATTTCTCAAATGAAAAATATGATAATTAGATTAAACTTTTAGTAAAGGAATTATAGTACTTGATTTCAATGTGGACCAACAAACACATGAAACAATGCCCAATATCACTAATCATCAGGGAAATACAAATCAAAACCTCAATCAGATGTCACCTCACACCTATTAGAATCATTATCATCTAAAACACAACAAAGAACCAGTGTTGGTGAGGATATGGAGAAAAGGGGATCCTCATGTACTATGGAATTGTAAACTGGTTCAGCCACTATGGAAAACAGTATGGAGATCCCTGGAAAAATTAAAATTAGAGTTGCCATACAACCCAGCAATCCCACTTCTGGATATTTATCTGAAGAAAACAAAAACACTAATTTGAAAAGACATGCACTCCTATGTTCGTTGCCGTTTCACTTAACAGCCAAGCTATAGAAGCAACCTGGATGCCCATCAATAAATGAATAAATAAAAAAGAGATGATACACATGTTGAATATTAGCCACAAAAAAATAAAATCTTGCCATTTGTGACAACATGAATGGACCTAAAGGATATTTTGATGAGTATAATAAGTAAAACAGAGAAAGACAAATACCATATTATTTGACTTATATGTGGAATCAAAAAAACAAAACAAATGAAAAACAAAACAAAACAGAAATGGACTCATAGATACAGAGAACAAACTGATGGTTGCCAGTGGTCAAGGGTGAAGTGATAGGCCACAAAGGTGGAAGGGATTAAGAGATAGAAACTTTTCGTTTGCAAATCGGTCAGAGATGTAAAGGACAGCATAGGGAATATAGTCAACAATATTATAATAACATGGTTACTAAACTTACCGTGCTGATTGATCACTTTATAAGGTATATAAATGCAGAATAACTATGTTGTACTCCTGAAACTAATATAATATTGTATGTCAGCTATATATTAAAAATAAATAAATATGTTTTTAGAAAGCTGCATAAACATTTAATAAATATATGGCACTAAACTTGAAATTTTTAAATATAAAATTAATATAAACATGATTTAAAGCAAGATGACAATATCTGACCTCTTGAAAATGGTGTAGGAAAGTGAAATGAACACCAACCAGCTATTTTTCAGAAATGAAGGTTCATGGTCTGTAAGTGAAGTGGCATATATTAAAAACAATAAAATAATAATGCAAACCAAAAAAAGGTATAGCTTAGTTAAACTTCTTTTATTACAAATTTTGACTAGTACATGGGAATTGAAAATAAAAAGAAATCACTAAAATGAATGTATACAATGTGGTGTGGTAAACATTCAAAGCATCAGTATTCACAAACAAAATTATGGTTTACAAATATATCAAAAACACATAAATCAGGGATATAAGATACACAATTCAAAATATCTACTGATTCTGGGCACATTTTCAATGAAATTTGATGGTAAACACATCACTAAACGAGCTGAATCTCTTTCCAGATACATGTTATAAAACAAGTTCATCTGCAAGTAATTTAATTTACTGATGTGAAAAAGCCCAGCAGTGCTCTGTGTGGCATTAGGTGTCTGAGACATATCCCAAAAGCAATTAGATCATACTGGAAAACAGCTGTGCATCAAGTAGATTGCTTTTATCTAAGTGATAAAAACCTTGTTGAGTGTGAACAATACAGGGTATAAAATCCAACATTTTAATGAGCAACATAAAAGACGAATAGAATGAACAAGAGAAATGGCAAATTTGCATGGCACGTGTGCAAGTGGAGGAAGAGAAAAAGAAAGTAAAAAGGATTTGCACTGGGTTGTAATAAACTGTTCACTTGTTCAGACTTTTAATCAGAACAAATTATACATCATTTAATTTGTCAAATATATGATCCAAATTTATAGTTCAGAAACTCTGAATTCAGAGTTTATAGATTATATCTTGAAAGAAAGCACACCTGATATCAAAATCTAGTCTTAATAGGGAAGGTTTAGAGGAAAAGAGGTGAGAAAGAAACAAGGAGGAATGAAGAGGGAGGCATAGACAAAGTGTAAAAGAAAATCAAGTTATTATGATGGACACTCATAATTAAGGAAAAGCAAATTCAGACACAGTCTCGTATCTTTCAGACTGAACACTGTCATATTGGGATCACTGAACAAATGTTGGACATATGAATAAATGAATAATCTTACCCGAGTTGTATAAATAAGTTTAAAGTCAATGAAGGGGAAATAATAATAAAAAATACCACAAGGTTTTCTCAGTATTGCTAAGGACAACATGATTTATTTTAACATTCAAAAGTGACTTTTAACATCTATTGACTTTATGTCTTACTAAGATATTTTACATTTAAATAGTTCCTAACTTTGTTAGATTGAGAACACAACTGAAAACTACAGCTAATTATAAATAATCACATATCCAGGGACAATAGTGCATTATCTTTCATTCTAAATTATTTATAATTGTCACATTTATTGAACATTTACTATGTACCAAGCCATCTGCTAACCATAATGTGTTTATTAAGTCATTTTATTAATGCAAGCAACTGTTAATATTTAAATAAAAATTTAATTGCACCATTTAAAACATTAAATTTTAATAATGTCATGTGACCTTCTGAGTTATATACTTACTAGAGGCCTGGTGCACAAAAATTCATGCACTCTGGGGGGTCCCTCAGCCGGGCCTATGCCCTCTTGCAGTCCGGGATCCCTTGGGGGATCGGGCCTAAGCTGACAGTCAGTCATCCCTCTGGCAGCCCAGGAGCCCTCGGGGGACGTCCACCTGCCAGCTTAGGTCCGCTGCAGTCGGACATCCTTAGCACTGCTGAGGAGACTAGAGAGGCTCCCACCACTGCCATTGCACTCCCAGCCATCAGCCCGGCTTGTGGCTGAGTGGAGCTTCCCCTGTGGAAGTGCACTGACCACCAGGGGGCACCTCCTGTGTTGAGCGTCTGCCCCCTGGTGGTCAGTGTGCATCATAGCGACTGGTTGTTCCCGGTCGTTCTGCTATTAGGGTCAATTTGCATATTACACTTTTATTTTATAGGACTAGAGGCCAGATGGATGAAATTCATGCAGGAGTAGGCCTTCGCAGCCAAGGCTGCCTCGATCTCTCCCTCGCAGCTGCGGCAGCTGCCTCGATCCTGTCTAATTAGCATATTAAGCTTTTATTATTATAGATTGTTTTTAAAGTTTCTTCAAAATATCTGTAAATACAAGAAGATATTAAGGCTAATGCCTAGGAAACTATGGATGATTGAACAGAACAGATGGCAAAAATTATTAAGTTCTTCTTATAACTAAATCTATATTAATTTAGCCTTGTCTGTAGTTCAAATAGAATTCTTATTAGGATAATGCAGCTACCATTATGGAATTTCTTAAAAGAAGCCAGAATTTCATATAACAATCTCAGAATAATCTGTAGGTGAAGAACAAAAAGAAGTATACAGAAAACAAGTATGTATAATAGTGTTTATTCTTCTTAAAATATAATTGCTCTTAGAAAACACACATATACTGAAGCATTTATTCTTTTTTGATATTCACTGAATATTCCATTCTCTTGTGCATGTGAAATATTTGAAGAAGAGGTGACATAACATGTAATTTAAAAAAATATCTAAATGACGATTTTATACTTCCTATAATGATTATAAAAGTATTTTAGTTGCTGCAATAAAATGTAATGGAAAACTTGCTAGAAACAGTGTGGACATGCCCATTATTGTGATAGTTATGGGACAGAATCTATGAAATAGAAATAAATATCTTGGGTCAACTTGCAAGTCTTTGTCCTGAGTGGTAAGGCAGTTTTCCCATGAAGTAATGTTACAAAATCTATAAAAATAATTATATCACATCAATCAGTCAAAGTATAAAAGTATCTCCATTTGATACAGTTTATAATCTAACTTTATAGTATTATTAAAAAATAAGTCGGTCACTTTTCCTTATCAGGATGAGAAACTAATACCCAACAACTTAATTATAAAGTGGTAAATTTTATATTTAATTTGGAAACATAAAAAGATAGTTCTGGAAATACTAGTCAATGCAGTATGATAGGAAAAGTCATACAGTTTTATAAATTTTTAAGAATTATATAATTGATGAGATATTATTTTTGTAAAGATAAAAGAAACAAGTACTTCTAGATGTTGTGATTGTATTTTTTCAGAAACCTAAGAAACAAAATGAAAAAAGTCTCTGTACACTGACAAAAATATTACCCTTAACATATATCAGAAATTGCCAGTTAGGAAAGCTGAAAGTAAACTCTGCCATTCAGAAAATAACAGCACATTACACACTCTCTAAAATAAACATATTCAACTTTCTTATGAAATGCTTTTTAGAAATCTCAAGTGAATGAATTTATATGTTTACTGTAATCAAATATTGAAATATGATAAATCTCTCTAAACATACATACACACATACCTTGCTTTGCACAGTTCTGATATGCAAAAATTTCAGTTACTTCATTTTAGTTAACTAACAATAATCCTCCAACAACAGAATTCAAATATTATATATCGTTTGATATGTGAGTCATTGCATAAAGTACATCCTTTACTCTTAGCTTTTCAGTCCACACATCATTATGATGCACATCATAATCAAATCAAATAAGCTTTTAAAAATATGACGATTTACTTAAAGTTAAAAAAATAAGCAAGAAAATGTTTCAAAAGGAGTCAAATAATTGGAGATCTACTGCCAATAAATCAATGGCTAATTAAATGAATTTAGTACAATACTTGATTGATATAACAATAGGTAAAAGATTAATGAAATAGAATACACACACATATACTGAGGTCATTTCTCTTTCTACCACTATCAAGTTGTGAGTCTATCACTGCTGGTTCTTTCAATTCCAGGGGCTTATGTCCAATAATTGCTTCAGACTTAGACTTTCTCTCCCTGCTTCTCTTCTGCATACTCCATATTGGCCTATGGAGGCAACTTATCCCTGGTGGTTGAAATATTGGAAATTGCCTCTGAATATGCAAGGATGACGGAGCATTTTATGTGGTAGCAATGAAAATATTTTAGAATGCCTTTCGTAACTATCCACTCCACCCAACTTTTCATATTAAACACATTCTGTCATTATCTTATTTAATGTTTTATTGCCCAAATATTGGTATCGGTAATATTTATTTATTCCCTTGACTTTATTATTTACAGTACTCAGAATCATGTCTTTGCCATAAGCATTCAACAAATATTTGTTGAATGAAAAGGGGAAAAAGTCTCTGTTCTTAAAAGTCCTTTAGCCACCAGGCAAACTCACCTGATGACTTTCTATCAGTGTCTGAGCTGGATGAGGTGACTGAAACCTGGTCACTTACATAGATCGGCTTCTTGGGGCTCGTGACTCTATCAAGTTGTCATTTTAAATTTCCAATGTACTCTCATTCTCATAAAAGTAATATTAAGCAGTACATACAAAGTAATTTCTGGTTTTCAAATATATTGTCCTTCTTCTCATTGGGTAACAGTGGCTCGGTTTCCCCTGAGGACTTAAAAACACTTAGATCAATGCAAAGCTCTCTTCCTTTGCCAGCCTGAATCTTCACTGGGAGCCCCAAATGGTCGGGGGCTGTCCCAGCTTCCAGTGTAATCAGACCATTACCGTGGGTTCTACTGGAAGCACTTCTCTCTTAAGAACTGGAACCTCCCACCATCGGATTGAGTTTACAGATAAGGGGAGGTGGCTTATGTGCAGCCAGTGAGAAAGGCCATTTTTCTTTCTGTTCCTTTGTCACTGGGGTCCACGGCTCTACATTAGATGGCCCCTGCTTTGAGGAATTTACCACATCTTATAGGATAGCACCCCAAATGTGTAGTTTGTGTATCCCAGATGATGCCATAAGTGAGCCTCCAGCAGGTTATTCCACCATTCCTTTGCCACGAACTCATTCCCTGATGATGTGTGGCGTGTCAGATTGATAAAGACTAAATGGCCCCACCGGCACTGCTCAGTGGTGGAGTCCGGTTGCCATTGGATTTTTGGTCAGGGCACATGCCGGGGTGTCAATCCCCAGTGCGGGGTGTGCAAGAGGCAGCCAATCTATGATTCTCTCTTATCATTGATGCTTCTATCTCTCTCTCTCCATCTCTCCTCCCCTCTGAAATAAATAAAATTATATTAAAAATAAAAGACAGAGTGGTGGTGCTGACAGAATGTTTCAGACAGGAAAAGCACATCTGTATATAAATAGAGCTCTCTGAGGATAAATCATTACTGCTTCTGGAATGCAAGGGGATCGTGGGTACAACCTGCCATCATCACTGACATGCCAGGAACTTACGCCACATCAAAAATCTAGAATTTGTTTTTGCTGTTGTCAACTGGATCCTATATTTAGAGGCCATACAAGCCTTATTTCCTCCTGCCATGGACCCTTTGTACATAACATAAGATGGCACAAGACAGAATTTCATAGGATGGGTCATCTTACTTAATTATTGAGTCTCCTCTTCATGGTTGTTTTCTGATCAGCACATTATGGGACACAAGCATCCTCAAACACTATGCTCAGTCCCAGAGATCTATTCATATACTTTCCCCAAGATTACTTTCTCATCTTTCTTTTCATCTCACAAAGATTGTAATTTCATTTTAATATATATTTCTTTGAATCATATTGAAGCATCCATCTTATATAAAAACTGCTGTTTAACATTTTAACCCTGTTATTTTGGCTTCTGTAAATGCTTGCTTGCTTAAATAATAAGGAAAATAAGACTACTCCCATTTCAGAGGGGCCATTAAACCTTCCCCAGATGAAGTTATCAATGCTGGCACCAGGCCAGGCCTTTAGTTGAGGTCTCAAAGTCCCAGCACATAGGGGCTCTTTAAGAACTTGCAAAGGGGACAGGAAAACCCCATATTTGGAAGACAAAAAAGGTAAAAAGGTATAAATACAGGAAACTTCCTGAGTGACAGGGCCCTGAATTTGAGAGACATTTTCCTCTGGGCCCACGGGTAATAATAAAAAATGTAACTCCATCTCTCTAAGCGTTGTTTGGTTCTTCTCCGGTTTTCTGTAACAATATCAATCCCAGACAGTTTTTGAAGTAAAAGTTTTCAGTTGAGTTAAATAACTCAAAGCTGTAATCAAGGCAGAATGTGAGTAAATGCTACAATTGAAGAAAAAACACTGAAATCTTTTTTGAGGTATATTTGACATATGACATTATGTTAGTACAACATAATGAGTTGTACAACATAGTGAGTTGATATTGGTATGTACTGAGAAATTATCACTGCAGTAAGTCTAGTTAACATTTGTCCTTATACATAGTTACAAAAATATTTTTTCTTATGATGGGTACTTTTAAGATATAGTCTCTAAGTGATTTTCAAAAATGCAATACAGTATTATTAACTAATGTCACCATGCTGTACATTATATTCCCATGAGTTACTTGTTTTATAACTAGATGTTTGCACCTTTGAACCGCTTAACCCATTTTACTCAATTCCCATCACATGCCTCTGGCAACCACCAATCTGTTCTTTGTATCCATGAGCTTGTTTTTGTAGTTGAAATGTTTTTATTTTTCCCTTTAAGTAGAGGAAATATTAAATATATCTGGATGGATCAGGGTAAATATAAAGAAAGCAAATTTAAAGATGGGCTTAATTAATACTAAAATTTCAATAGCAGAAATATGTTTGCTCTTTTTAAAAAGAATAAATGCATATTCCAGCTTCACAATGTTCTTTCAACATATATATGCCAGTTTATATATATAAACCACTGTTCTCCCCAATCATTTTTAAGTTTCAACAATATTAGGAAAAGAGAACCCACATACATAAAAAGAATATATAATAGAAATAATTATTTGTAGTGAGCCAGAATTTGATTAACCAATCTCATATTCCCATAACAGATATTTTGTGCTAATTTTAGAAAAGAAAATCTTTAGAGTGTTTACCAGCAAATTGTCAAAATAACATCGATTTTCATCATAGCCATTCATCATGGCTGTAAAATAAGAAATGTATGGACATCAATCATACCAATCTCAAGGGTGAAAGTTCCTAATTTTTTAAAATCCCAAAAAGTCATGTGAACTTTTCCTTCAAAACCTGAGCCTGAGAAAGGTCAGTCCTGCTCTAAAAGTAGAAACAGTCAAGTCATGAGTAGGTTCAGAACTTTCAACCTCTGTCCTCTCATTAGGGTGGAAATGCTGAGCTTTTAGGATAAACTGCTAATACAGTAAGACTTTCTTTGGGTCAGAAGATAAGAGTCAATATTAGAAAGTCAAGTCATATAACTTATTTTTAATTATAATGAAGACTCATGAGTTTTAGAATATCCTTTGTCTGATTTGTAACCATTTAACTTTAGTACAAATAGCATATTTGTAAATAAGAAGATATGTTAAAAAGATAGTTTTCAAAAAGATGGGAAATATTAAAGTAATTTAAAATAATCAAATATAATTTAAAATGTTTAAACTAATATAGAATATGTGCATATATTTTAGAGTAACTATAAACCTTCCAACTGTGTGAAATGTCCTGAACTGTGATAAAGATTGCAACATGAAAAGAGAATGGTGGACCAGTTCAATTAACAAAGAAATGATTATTGGAAAATAAATGGTAAACATGTTCAAGATTTCTGAAAAATTTTATTTCTTTAAGTGTTACCAATGCACCTAAATATTTAAGATAAAAATGCTTATTTATTATTGTAAGAAGACTCTGACTCCATTTGCAATATTTGACTGCTAATAACTTTCACATCACACCCCACCCCCAACACCTTCTGCCTCCTATCTGGGAGTGCTTCATCATTTGGTGCCAGCAGGAAGATTAAACAATGCCAGCCCTGACCATGTGCACTGGAACCCTCAGCCTGCCCGCCCTCTCATTCCAATAAAAACCAAGAGGGTCTCCTTTCCTTGCTCTCCTAAGCATGTTGGATCTGGTTGGGAGCCTGCACTGCTTTTCCCAGGAAACCTCCTTTTGGGAGTAATAAACCTTCCAGAACCTTCAGTATTTGGTGTGTGCTATCAATCTCAATGTCCAAACAAAAATTTTGGTTGGGGTATATTCTGTGCTTAAGGGGATGAATTGCAACATGTATTCACAATAAAAGCTTTTATACATTTGTAAATATTCTTAAATTAATTTCGGTAGTCTGTAACTCATTTTGATGTATGTATGTTAACTATTCATATACACACAATGATCATTTAGTCTTAAAGAGTGGCTTTAAGTTAAAAAAATAAGAGTTAAAAATTAAAATGATGCAAAATTGTAAAGTTCAAAGGACATTTATAATATTAAGGAACAATCATAAAAATAATTTAGAGAAGATGATATAACAGCCATGAATTATATTGACCTCATGAAACATGAAATTTCAAAACATTAACAGAAAAAAAGAATGGTTTGGAATTAAAGTGCTATAAATTAATAAGATCATACAATAAACTGAGAAAATTCTACAAAGAATCTCCTTTAAAATACCCGTTAACAGGGAATTTAGTTTAAATAGAAAAACACTTCGAATAGAGACAAATTATGAGAAAGAAGGTAAAAATTGGGTCACAAATTATGTATACCAGAGATAAGGCCAGAAGCAGAAGAGTTTTAAAAAAATAAATGGGATGTTGGAAGAAGATGAGGCCAAATATGAATCAGGCAAAGAAAGGTGTGAATAAAAATAAGATATATTTGTAATGAGTCTTGGAAACAATGGATTATGGAATTTACTTATGCTCTTTGGCTTTCCCCAGAGCAGGATGGGGAATTAAAAAGATAGCTTCCTATTAAAAACTGTAGACATTTAGTTCACTATTCCTGCAAAAATGAAGTTAAAATACTCAAGGTAACTTAATATAAATTAAACTCTAAAAATTATAAAAACACATATGGGATACATACCTAATGCTAAATGCATCATGCTCTTTTAATATCCATGAGAATCTTTCAAATTAAACTGAATTATTCTGAAGGTCACTTCACATGAAAATTTTACTATAGTTGTGAATTACAAAGATTTGAATTGCAACATATAAAGACTAATTTTCTAGGCTCTAATTTTTTAAGAGCACAATCAACTGAATCTAATTGGCATAATTACCATTTCACAGAGAGATTTAAATTGTTTATTTGAATCAGAGTTTAAAATGATCAAGGGAAGAAGGAAAGAGCAATTAATTTCATGAGTCCATATTTTAGGCTTTATGGAGCTGTACTGAAACTATTTAAGGATTATACTTCTAAACTGATGTATTGCCACAAACTGGAATATAAGTCAGAGAAGAAAATTAATTATCCCAAGTTTTTATCTGATACTATTCTATATTATCTTATATGAAAAAGTATTGAAATGCTTTCCCTTAGCTTTAAATTCAGTCACACAATGGTTTTGATAGCAATGCTTTTGATGAATATAATCATGATGATAATGGTAACTCAAGGGATGAATAAAAATAAAGTTGAAACAAGTGAATATGACATTTTTATTTTTTTGGAAAAGTTTGCCACATTAATTCAAAATTGAATGCCTTAACAAATAATATAGTATCTACTTTATTCCCAACCCTTTGATGGGCCTTTTGGGTTTATAGTGATTGAAAACACTTAGGACTGACTACATCTGATCTCTGTGTCAAATGACTGAAAATATATCTGAAGAAGTTCCCCTGACATACAATGCAATGGCAGCACTTGCTTCTTATTCCTCTTTATTTTTTTCCTTTGAAAAGAAAATTTAAATAAGAATCATATGTAGAGTTTTAAGCCAAAATATTATATAGCCTAAGACAGTGGTCGGCAAACTCATTAGTCAGCAGAGCCAAATATCAACAGTACAATGACTGAAATTTCTCTTGAGAGCCAAATTTTTTAAACTTAAACTTCTTCTAACGCCACTTCTTCCAAATAGACTCGCCCAGGCCGTGGTATTTTGTGGAAGAGCCACACTCAAGGGGCCAAAGAGCTGCATGTGGCTCGCGAGCCGCAGTTTGCCGACCACGGGCCTAAGATGATCATAGCAATGTCTCATCATGCCAGATATTTTCTCTTTGCCTCTCTAGTTTCTCTTCTTTCCTCTGTGCCCTGATGTTGACTAGGATGAACTATATTGTCTTGCTTCTTTGCACTTTGGTTTCTGGATGGGTTCCTCCAAGGGGACCCATTGCAGAAAATTGGAAGGGAATAGGAGGTTGAGGCTGAAGTATTATTCTCCATCATGCTCTCCTTCTGGGTCACTTTGAGTTGTCTACATTTCTTTAAAAAGGTTAAAAAACATCTTATTAGGAAGTGCTGCCCAAGCAGTTTTCTCTTCAGCTTATTATAACTGCTCCCTTTCTTATGCCTTCAGGTTTCGATATGGTAACTGTTCCCAGCTGTTTTCCCTAAAATACTGCACTATTTCTTGTTGTTGTCCCTAAACCTGTAAGTAATATATTTATTAATATTTCATAGGGACCTAATTTTAATATTGCATTTATTTCAATTGACTGGTTAAATAGCAGCTGAAAAGAAAATTAAAGAACTGGAATATAGATCTGAAGGAACTGTATACAAATGCTGAATGTTCTGAAAAGATGAAGAGAGCAACTGTATGAAACAGAGGTTAAATGTCATAGTACACCTAAAGAAAATGTTAGCATATAACCAGTTGAGCTCCAAAAGAATGAAATGAAATGTTGAAAGGATGTAATTACATAGATATTAGCTGAGGACCTTATGTAATTGAAGAAAATCACAGAATTGCCAAACAAAATAAGTTGAAATCCACACATGAAGACATTATTGTGAAACTAATGAATAGCCAATACAAAGATAAAGATCCTCCAGGGAAAAAAGCCAGACACAAATAGACATTGCCAAGACAGTTGACTTCTGAGTAGCAATAGTAACAGTGGGAGGAAGAATAAAATGGCATAATCATTTCAGAGGACAAAGATTAAATACATATCATCCAATGTATATCCAAAGAAAGTATCTCTTAAGAACAAGAGATAAATAAAAACAATTTCAGGCAAAATAAGCATAGAGTTTACTTTCAATATATTGCCACTGAAGAAACTTACAAAGAATGTCATTTCAAGAGAAGGAAATCCTATATAATAAAGAGGTAATATGCAAATTGACTGTAATGCCCTCGCATAAGATGGCCGCCCCTATGTGGTCACAAGATGGCCACCACAAGATAGCCAGCAGGGGAGGGCAGTTATGGGTGATCAGGCCAGCAAGGGAGGGCAGTTGGGGGTGACCAGGTTGGCAGGGGAGGGCAGTTAGGGGTGACCGGGCTGGCAGGGGGGACAGTTGGGGGCAGCCAAGCATGCAGGGAGGGCAGCTGGTGGGGACCAGGCCTGCAGGGGAGGGCAGTTGGGGCAACCAGGCCAGCAGGGGAGGGCAGTTGGGGGTGATTGGGGAGGTTGGCAGGGGAGCAGTTAGGCGTTGATCAGGCTGGCAGGCAGAAGTGGTTAGGGGCAATCAAGCAGGCAGGCAGGCAAGCGTTTGGGAGCCAGCAGTACCAGATTGTGAGAGGGATGTCTGACTGCAGGTTTAGGCCCAATCCCAAAGGGTCCCAGATTGAAGAGGGTGCAAGCTGGGCTGAGGGACACTCACCGCCCCCAAGTGCATGAATTTCGTGCACCAGGCCTCTAGTTATTTTATAAAGAAGATTTAAAATGCAAAAGGCAGTGATGAACATTTGTATTATGAGGGTAAATCTCGAGTTTCTTGGACAATAAAATCTGACAATTGCATGTAGTTTTGAGAATTTGGCCAAAGAACTATATTATTGTGAAGTTTAAAGGTTGTTTGGTTTGCAAAAGTTCATATTATATTTTTACCTAAAAAAATATTTAAAAAGCACCAAAGCTTCATAATCAGACTTTTTTTCTCAGTATAAGTGTATTTTTATTTTTCCCATATATTTTATTTTTAGTTTGTCTTATAATTTATTTTCAACTTTATTTTTGGTAATGTATTCGTTGTGGGGTTTTTTTTTTTTGTTTTCTCTGTGAGATATTTTAATTCTGGACTTGAACCAGAGTAGTTTGTGGACATTAATCTTGATTTCTTATGTTTGGGTGTATTCAAAATGAAAAATGAAAAAGCAATTAAATTATGTCTTGTATCATGTTAAAATATTTTTAAAATTCCAAAAATCTATAACTTAATCACTTACAAGAAGGCTTTAAAATTTGATTTGGGTCAAAAGTCCACACATTATTGCAAAACTGATGAACAGCAAATACAAAGATAATTTAACCTGTCTTTTGTTCTTTGTATGAACCCCTTTAAATGGCGTGCACATTCACTCTTCAATTCGCCATCATGTGCAGAAACCCTTTTGTTGTGTGTCTGTCCATTTCATACCATTTCACATGATTATATTACTTGCATAATACCTGAATGCGTTTAAGTTCTTGATTACTGACTTATAAGATGGCAACTACCTGAAATATGTGTATTCCAGTTTTTTAAAAGCTGTTCATTTCATAAATATGTTTTCATTTTTCTAAGAAAGTCTCAAGTATAATGTTAATGCTAACGCTTGTTTAAAGTACAGGTTTGCCAATTGTTGCATAATCATGAAATACTTATTTAATCCCCCTGAGTCTGTTTCCCATCTGTCAAACAATTATAATAATAATGTATCTGTTCATTTCAACCAGCTTGATGTATAGATCTGTTACCAACATTTTTCCCCCCTCCCAAAAAGAAAACATAACGGTTTGGTATATAAGGAGCTTTCTGAACTAGCTGAACAAACTGAAAAAGCAACAACACCTCTTAGATCTTTCAGAAACGTGAGGTTACAGGGTGTGGACAAAAGGGGCCACATGCTAACCTGATAAGCTCAGGGGAGGACTGCGTGGCAGTTTTGCCAACTCAGAGACCTAAAATAACCACAAAAGATGGTTTGAAAATTAAATATTTAACTACAAACAGGTTATAGTGGGCAGTCATGTCCTAGGCTGATATTTTCCCTGACAAAATCAACTTAGATCTTTACTGAGCCCATTTGCCTTTTGCCTCTAAGATAACATATCTGTGAGATGTCTGGGTAACTTGTAACTTCCTTTTTACCACGGACCACTTAGGGCATAACAAATGGCACCTGGACATTCCCTCATTGTTATTGTTATCAAGTTAATTGTCAACTGTTAATTACGTTAAAGTATCCTATATCCATCTATGTAAAAGAAGCACATGTCCATCATTTCACTTTTTAACCCATCCCAGAGGTTTCCCCGTTTTGCTTTATCCCACCTCCTTAATCTATCACCAATGAATTTCATGTAACTCACCTATGTCCCTTTCCTTTGATTGCTATGTACAAAAACAGATGTAACCCTCCATTCTCTGGAGCATTATCTCAATTCATTGAGGTTCTGCTTCCCAGCATAGGTCGACAGTTTGGCTCAAACAAATTCACAAAAATTCTCTACAGGTCTGAATTATTTTTTTACGTTAACAAGGCCAAATCAATTGACCAAAATTGGAGAGACGGAGAGGCAAAAACAGAGAATCAAACTTACCAGAGCAGAAACCTCTGTGGAAAGCAGTGCAGGGATAGAACCATCTGAGCAGAAACCTTTGTGGAAAGTGGTGCAGGGATGGGACAACCTGAGCAGAAACCTATTAAGACGAGAGAGGCCCCTACCCTTTGTGAGTTTTACTTCCACAAACTCTACCAGACACTTAGAGTGAATATTAGAGAAAAAACCCCTGTGCTTCAGGCAAGGGGCGGGGAATAGGAACCATTTTGAAACATGCCAGAGCGCTCAGCTTTTCCCAAGGCCTGCCCGCAGGAGAACACTGTTCAGCAGAACCTAACCTGCAGGGGAAGAACATTACGAGTTCAAGACTAAGAATTCTGTGGGCAACGTAAGTGAAATTGTTATATCAGAAAGGTTTAAAATAAACATATCTTTAAAAAATGTAACACAGTCCATCTCTCCATAGAGACTAGTTCATATTCATACCCAGACACTTTTGTTTTTCCTTTTCTAAAACTGGGTAATGTCACTGAGATTCTAGGTAATATATTTTTAAGGAAGTTTAATAGCTGTTTTAATAATTAATTTGCTCTCAAATATAATGTGTCTTGAAACCCAAATGGTCTTTCCTTCTTCATTTCTTCACTCTGTTAATAAGGCAGTTGGTATCTCACTGTTATAGACCTGAAAACTTTTCATTATCCTTCACCCATTCTGTTTGTACAAATACATTTTCACAAATATATTTCAGAGTTGTTTATTTATTTTCATTATGATCATTCCCAAAGTTATGACCATCTATGGTTGTCCTGAACATCTTTAACACCTTTTATTTCTACATATTAATTCTATTCGGATTCACCAACACTTGGCTAACACATTAAAGCTCACTTAGAATCTATGATTGCTACGAAATAGAGCACCCCGGACTGAACAATATGCTTGACTGGGCTGAGGTGGGTACATAGAACTGTTATGTTGTAAATCAGCGAGCTGAACACAAGACGCCTTAGTAAGTCTAATTTGGAGTCTTTATTACGCCAGCGGAATCGGAGGAATATTGTTTCCAGAGTCTGAGCAAAGCAACATGAAGTTTTCCCTTTATACTTTTCTAATGTCTTTGTCTCTTAAATATGGGGCTTCCGGTCCCTTTTGAAAGTTTTCAAAAGAGCCTTATGTATGCTTAGCAGATATCTCGCAGGAAGCTTGCAGCCTTGAGCATAACACAGCTCAGTAGCCTTGAGCACAGATAACGAAAAGACACCTGGTATGGGAGTAGCTAGGGACCGCAGTGGAGCAGCTTGCAAGGTCAGACAATTGAGCTTATTTCCCCTGTCATTAGAGCAAGCATGTTTATAGGAGCCAATAATAGCAGAATTAATTCACAGAACAAAGGACCGTCTATGTCTAGTGGAAATTTCAAACAGCAGTTTTTTACAAAATAGAGGTTACTGTGCTTCACAACCTGGCCCCTGAGATGAATCTCTGAGGGGCTGCTGGCTGGTCCGGGTTTAAAGTCCAGGGAACTTCTGCTCAACTCTAATTCCACAAATGGTCACTATTGCAAGTTGAAATCTGGTGGACAGGGAATACTGGGAACAAATCCAAACTCTTAGGAACCAGGCTAGTGGTGAAAATTTCTTTAAAAAAATATGTCCATATAGGGCAGAAAACCAACCAAGGCATTGGTAAGGTGGAAACACCATTCTTTCTTGGGGAAGGGAATTGTCAACATGGTTCTTTGATCAAATGTACTTTTTGTGAATGTATTTTCAAACATCCCTACAACAGAATATAGTGTCATTTGCAACTGGTATGGAAGAGCATAGCTACATACTGTCATTGAATGGGGAAAACAAGTCTAAGAATAAGGACCACGAGGTGAAACAGACTTGTAAAAGGACATTCTGCTTTAGATTCTCATGGGAAAGTTTCTATTCTCAGCTGGAGTTCCTTTGGGAAGAATTTAATTATTATAGTGGCAAAGCACAAGTCTTTGCTTAGCCAAATAAATAACAAGTCTATCAGAGGCAGAGGATTTCTCTGTAAATAGAAATTATAATAATGACTACCTATATCTCAGCATCTGTTAAAATAAAAATTCAGTAATGAAGCTTGGTTTGATCGCAATGCACTCGAAATTGTCAGTCAGCAACCAATAAATGGCAATTGGAATACCTACCATATATGTGTTCACTGTTATGCTATATCTAATAGGACAATAACTTAATTTTAGAAATTGATTTCTGCAATATAGTACTACAAACTGATAAAAATACTCAGCTTCAACAAATGCTAAGAAAAAGAATCATTTAGCTTAGAGAAAGCCAAGAGCCAGCACGGTGAAGTAGAAAGGACATTAGGGTTATGTATCGAAAAAAACTGTAGCTTAAATGACGGCTTCTACTTATGGAGAGTATTTCTCTGGACTACATACTTAAAATTCCCTTTGAGCCACAGTACGCGTGCCTACACACTGGGAAAAATATGATGTGTAATGCCTATGCACTGGCTTGTGAAAATAAGCAGAAATATGTTACTTGCGATATTTCCTGGAATTTCCAAAATATCTATGGCACGTTGGCTTATGACACTATCTAAAAAACCAACTGTGGAAAAGTTTATGTAAACAGCTTTCTCTCTTCTCCTGAGATCAAAGTGGATTATTTTTCAGAAAATCTTTCACATATCAATTTCCATTACCTGTCAAACTTAACTCTGCACTGAACGTTTATTGCTAAAACGAACTACATGCTCTATCAGTTCTGCCTTTTTTATCACTAGTGTTAGACTCAGAGAGCCAACTCATGACTGGACAGCTTCCATGGACAACCCCAACGGTCTCCAAAACTTAACATATCTCCAAATGGAAACATCTGTTCCTTCAAACTGCTTCTTGTAGTGAAATTAAACAACCAAACACAGTTTACCACACCACTATCAACCCAATCATGTAAGTAAGAACTCGGTACGGTACTCACCTAAGGTTTAGTCTCTCTCTCCCGGTCATACTACCTCCCCAGACAATCACTGAATCCTTCTGATTTTGACTAGCTATTAGTTCTCAAAACAATCTTCCCTTGTTCTCCTTGCCACCCTCATCCAGATCCCTCGGGAGTAAAAGAGAGCTTTTTAAAAGGTATTCCTGCTTCTACTTCTTCAGCTTCCCTTACCTCCACTTTGCCCTACATCCAAACCATGTTTTACATTACAGTAGTTTTATCTTTGTGGAATATGCTCCAAGACCCCAGTGAATGCCTGAAACCACAGATAGTAATGAAATCTATATGTTTCTTTCTATACCTACATACCTGTGATAAAGTTTAAAGGCTTCTCTTTGGCATATCCAAATTGTCATCATCCACTACTATTGCACTCTGGGGCCATTCTGAAGTAAAATAGGGGTTACTTAAACACAAGCACTGCTCCAGAAGAGACTCAGAAATAATCACAGGTCCAGCTGATACCTGGGTTGCAGCTTGGTGAGACCCTGAATCAGAAAAATCCAATTGAAATGTGCTTTTGATGTATAGAAAGTGTGAGATAATCCTCTCTAATAAAATGGTAATATGAAAATTAACCATCACTCTGCTACATAAGCCACTCCCACCAGCCAATCAGGGCGAGTATACAAATTAACCCCCATCCAAGATGGCTACAGCCACAGAGAGCAAGGTTTCCTAGGTAACAGAGGAAGCCAAGCTTTCCCATAGCCATTGCAGGCCTAAGCCTCCACTCAAGCTACAAAGTTTCAGTTATAGAAGGTAAACAAATTCAAACAAATGGCGGCAGAACGGAGCTTGAGAGAGCAGGCCAGGGTTGCTGCCGGCAACAGGGAAAGCAAAGCTTTCCGCACACCCTGGCTGGGCCCACCCGCTTAAGGCAACAAAGTTTCAATTATAACCCCAACACAAATGGCTGCCGACCGGCCTCGGAGGGAGCCCCAGGCTTGGCTCTTCTCCAGGCTACAAAGTTTCAATTGTAGAAGGTGAATTAACTGCCACAGAGATGGCTGTATCCACGGAGGGAGCCCCAGGCTTGGCTCCGCTCCAGGCTACAAAGTTTCAATTGTAGAAGGAAAATAAATTCCAGATACCAGGCCTCCGCTTGGGTCACCGGGGGGCATGGCCGGCCTGCAAACCACCACAGACCCCTCGCTCAGGCCGCCCCACGCCCCAAGGGAATCCCACCCTGATCTGGGACACCCTTCAGGGCAAACCAGCTGGCCCCCACCCCTGTACCAGGCCTCTATTCTATCTAATAAAAGAGTAATATACAGATTGATCATCACTGCAACACACAATATAGCTGCCCCCATGTGGTCAAAGATCCTGCCCCCATGTAGACACACGATGGCCACTACAAGATGGCCAGCAGGGGAGGGCAGTTGAGAGGGACCAGGCTTGCAGGGAAGGGCAGTTGGAGGTGATCAGCCCTGCAGGAGAGGGCAGTTAGGAGAGGAGGGAAGTTGGGGGCAAACAGGCTGGCAGGGGAGCAGTTAAGCATCTACCAGGCTGGCAGCGGAGTGGAGGCCAGGGCAGGCCAGGGCGGGCAGGAAGCTTGGCTTCCTCCATTGCTGGGGTAACCCAAGCCTCCTGCTTGCTCCAGTTCTGTGGCTGCCACCATCTTGGTTGGGTTAATTTGCATACTTGCTCCTGATTGGCTGATGGGCATGGCTTATGGGCATAGTGGAGGTATGGTCAATTTGCATGTTTCTCTTTTATTAGATAAGATGCCCTTTCTTTTGTGAAAAGGACTGTATTTCTATTATGTTAGAACTTAGTAATGGTACTGATGTCATAAAGTTTCTCAGAGGACTAAATATTGTGTACCTGGAAACCATTTTCTAAAAATTACCTGTTATATATTGTATTAAAAATGTGTAAGCTATGATTTTTATCATTTAGAATTTTTGCTTTTGTTATATTTACCTTTTATCTGACCACATGATTGAATGGTCTTATGTATACTAATATATATAATATAGCTAAGGAAAAATATCATTTGTAGATAGTAATCACTGTCTTCTTTTTCCCATTTGTGCTATTTATTTCCCTCACTGTGTTGAATAGAAGTACCAATTCAATGTTAAAAAGTAATATATAACATCCTGTGTTTACAGAAAAATTAAGAGTATTTAGACTTTAAAAATATAATCTTAAGAAACCCCTTATTTTTAGGTTAAAAAGTGTTTGGTTTTTTAACAGTGGCTGTTAAGTTTCAAAAAGCTTTTGGGACCATGTGTTCATATAGTTTTTCTCCTTTATCTTGGTAATATATATTGAAATAGTCTACAATTTCTTATTGTTTAACCAACTTGACAATCTTATAAATTCTATTAGCTCATCATACTTGGTTCTTTAATTATATATCTGGGTTTGACATGCTATTATACTTAAGAACTGGGGATCCATATTTATAAATGATATTGGTCTTTGTATTTCTTTGTTCTCTGCCTTTCTATGTACACTAGTTGTATGTGCTTCAGATTATGATAGACACAGAAACTCAGTTGGGAGTGTTTAGTAATCTTTGCAAGGTTCTAGAAGAGTATTATAGAACACAAATATTCTTCCTCCTTGTAGATTTGTTTGAATCACTCCAACCTTCTGTATCTGAAACTTTTGGTGGAGAAATTATGCATCTACACTAATAGAAACTATAGGAAAATAAGTTTAGCTGAGGACTGGAAAACTGAATTCAGAGAAATATAACTATGCAAATAAAATTATAACACTCATGAATAGCTGACATGTAATTGGTTTCTTACTTTTGATGTTAATGACCATCTCTCATGACTAGAATCTATAAGTACTGTTTATCTGTTCACTGATACATTCCTAGCATTGTGACTAATGCCAATCCCATAGTAGACACTCAATAAGTAAATTTTTGTTCATTCAATAAATAATAAAACAATAAAAATAACTTTGTTTTTGTTGTCAAAGTATGTATGTTTAGGAAAATGTGAGAAAATTCTCAGTGGTATAATAATGTATCTATCAGAATATAAATATGTTAACACTAGAGGCCCAGAGCATGAAATTTGTGCACGGGGGGTGGGGGTGGGGTGGGGTGGGGGTGATGTCCCTTCAGTCTGGGGCCCATAGAGGAATGTCTGGTTGTCTGTTTAGGTCCAATCCCAGTGGAGGGCACCAGGACTGCTGGCACCCAACCACTTGCTTGTCAGCCTGCCTGATTGCCCCTAACTGCTCCTGCCTGCCAGCCTGATCACCCCCTAACCTGCCAGTCTGATTGATGCCTAACTGCACCCTGGATGGCCCAATTGCCCCTAACTGCCCTCCCCTGCTGGCCTGGTTATCCCTAACTGCACATCTCTGCTGGCCTGGCACCCCCAATTGCCCTCACTTGTCAGCCTGGTCATCGCTAACTGCCCTACCCTGCAGGCCTGGTCGCCCCCAACTCTCCTCCCCTGCTGGCCTGGTCACCTCTAACTTCCCTCCCTTGCCAGCCTGGTCACCCCTAACTGCCCTCCACGGAAGGCCTGGTCCCCCCAACATCCCTCCCCTGCAGGCCTGGGCCCTGCCAACTGCCCTCCCCTGCAGGCCTGGTCGCCCACAACTGCCCTCTCCTGCTGGCCATCTTGTGGCAGCCATCTTGTGTCCCCATGGGGACGGCCATCTTTGACCACATGGGTGCAGCCATCTTGTGTGTTGGAGTGATGGTCAATTTACATATTACCTCTTTATTAGATGGGATACTTTACTAGGGGCAAAAAAAATATATTAGCACTTTTGTTTCTTAGAAAAGTATGTAAGTAATTATATTTTCTTTGTTCTGTTTGCTATACCAACACCAGAGTACTTTCTTATTAGATTTACTTTTGGAATCCAAATGGAAGTAGGGAAGAAGAGTATATAGTAAAAGAGAGAAGTATCTTGATAACAACCACTCATATATTTTTTTCAAATCATGCATGTTTTGAAGTTAACATTTTCTTTCCTGTCAGTAGATAAATTTCCTAGGAACTCCACCAGAAGTTTCTTAAGAAGATAAAAATTGAATTTCTTCAAATAGAAAAAAAACCACTCAGTTCCATAGTGGAACAAATCAACTTCCTTAAATTCATTCTTACTACTTTTAATATATTTGCATGAATTACTAGTAAAGAGAAAACAGCTTATTTAAAAATTCTATAGTTTGTAATAAAATTATAAATTTGTGTTGTTTCAGGTCTTAACTTGTTGATCCCACAAGTTGCCATACTTTCTCTTGCCTTTTTTTTTAAATATCTTTATTGATTTCAGAGAGGAAGGGAGAGGGAGAGAGAGATAGAAACATCAATGATGAGAGAGAATCATTGATTGGCTGCCTCCTGCACACCCCCTACTGGGGATCAAGCCCGCAGCCTAGGCATATGCCCTTGACCAGAATTGAACCTGGGACTCTTCATTCTGCAGGCTGATGCTCTATCCACTGAGCCAAACTGGCTAGGGCTCTCTTGCCTTTTTTACTTTACAAAATCAGTTTCTTCTTTTGGAACAGACAAATCTCACTAATCCTCAATCATTTTTTCTTTCCTTTCTTAATAGGTCCCACTTGTTTCTAGCTTAACCTACTTTTTTTTTTTTTTTAATATGCTTTTATTCATTTCAGAGAGGAAGAGAGAGGGAGAGAGAGATAGAAATATCAATGATGAGGGAGAATCATCCACCTCCTGCACACCCCCTACTAGGGATGAAGGCTGCAACCCAAGCATGTGCCTTTGACTGGAATTGAACCCCAGACCCTTCAGTCCGCAGGCCAACGCCCTATACACTGAGCCAAAAGGGCTAGGGTATAACCTACTTTTTGAAGTCCTTTCTATCCACTGCTTTTCTTTTTCCAGCTCTTACAGCCCTATTTTAATAATGATAATATTTATTGTAATTCTAGTTGTTTCCGTCCCCTCTCCCCTCCCCCACCCCCCCGTTAGACGTATGGACTCCATCGGGGCAGAAAATTCACTATTTATTGTTGACCTCATAAACCCAGAATAATTTTATTAAAAAGTGACAGTTAATCAATGTTTTTTCAATGAATGCATTTTTAAAAAGCATGTTATTCCTGTGATCAATTTAGCCTGGAAATAAAACTTCTTCACCTGGCCTCAAAATTTAGTACACAAAGGTTGAATTCTTCTATTTGTTGTTGAACTCTTTTCTCAACTGTCAAATTTATACATGTATAAACGGTGAAAGAAAAATGGATGCCACTAATGTGTGAACTTGGAGTAGAAGGGAAGATATATGAAAAGAAGTATAAAAGAATCATCACTTTGCATATTATATTTACCTCTTTATCTCATAGCAAGGATGAATTTTATCAAAATACCCCTTCCAAATTTTAAAATTTCTCTTTCCTAATTATAAAGTACTACATAAAGAAACCTGACAAGTTTCTGTTTATTCCTCTTTAAGCAACTTGAAGTTGATTACTTTATTCCCTCCACACCCTGAAATCTTACTATTGTCTATTGGCATAAAATCAAAAAGAAAAAAAAGAGAGAGAGAAGTTTCTTATTAAGAAAGACATTGGAAGGGTGAAGCTGCAGTACCCACATTTCTCCTTGAGATTTGAGACTCAGAAACATGGGCTAGATGTTCATATACATCGCTGTCAACCCTAAACATATTCATTGAGGTAGCCATTCTCTTTTCATGACTGAGTCAACATATCCCCCCTTGTCTTTCACAGAAGAAATGCAAGGAAATAAAGACTCAGGTATTAATGGAAAAAGCAAAACTGATTCAATCTAGTATATATATAGGAATGTTTACTCATCCTCTAAAAACTTTGTTTTCTTTTTTTTTTTTAGTTAAAATTCTCACCTGAGGATATTTTTCCATTGATCTTTTAGTGAGAGTGGGAGAGAGAGGGAAAGTCAGAGAGAAACATTGATATGAGAGAAACACATTGATTGGATGCCTCCTGCACACACCCTGACCAGGGCCTTGGTTGCCTCCTGCACACGCTTTGACCGGAATTAAACTCAGGACCCTTTGGTCCAAGGCCTATGCTCTGTCCACTGAGCAAAACCAGCTAGAGCTAAAAACTTTCTTCATAAAGTGAGATTATTTTTGTAGGTCCTGGGAGAAGGTAGATTCTATGTACACAAAAACAGAGTATGAAGAGCTAGGCTTCTGTTAAGTTTTTAACTACCTATCCTATATAATAAAGAGGTAATATGCAAATTGACCCTCATACCCTCGCATCACAAGATGGCCACCACAAGATGGCCACCCCCACGTTATCACAAGATGGCCTCCCCCACGTTGTCACAAGATGGCTGTCAAGGGAGGGCAGTTGGGGGCGACCAGGCCTGCAGGGGAAGGCAGTTGGGAGGGCAGTTGGGGGCGATTGGGCTAGTAGGAGAGCAGTTAGTTGTTAATCAGGCTGGTAGGGGAGTGGTGAGGGGGTGGTCAGGCTGGCAGGCAGGAGCAGTTAGAGGCAATCAGGCAGGCAGGCAGATGAGCAGTTAGGAGCCAGCAGTCCCAGATTGTGAGAGGGATGTCAGACTGCCGGTTTAGGCCGATCCCTAAACTGGCAGTCAGACATCCCTCGAGGGGTCCCAAATTAGAGAGGGTGCAGGCTGGTCTGAGGGACACCTCCTGCAGTGCACACATTTCATGCACCGGGCCTCTAGTATATATATAAAAGCCTAAGCAATGAGTCAACTGCTTTACTGGTAGCTATGACACGCACTGACCACCAGGTGGCAGACGCTCAATGCAGGAGCTGTCCCATGGTGGTCAGTGCACTCCCACAGCAGGAGCACCTCTCAGCTGACTGCTAGGTGCCAGACACCGGGCTCACAGCTGGCGAGCGCAGCTGCCACAGTCACAAGCCTCTCCCGCCTCTGCAGCAGCACTACTGAGCGGTGGTGGTGGCAGCAGGCAGAGCAGGCCAGATTGAGTGGGAGCAGTAAGGTGCCCGGCCTGGGCTCAGGTTCCTCCCCGGCAGCCTGCTGTTTGCACACTACTGCATCCCTTGAGGGGTCCCAGATTGCGAGAGGGTGCAGGCCGGGCTGAGGGACCCCACCAGTGCACATATCTGTGCACCGGGCCTCTAGTTGGCTTAATAAGTCTTTGTGTCTAAATAGTAGCTCCAAATTGTTTTTAATGGCATATGCTCAAAACTACCCTAAGACAATATTTTTTTAAGGTTATTATTGGATGGTGGAAATCTGGGGTGGAGTTGGCCTTAGAAAAATGAGAGCAGCATTACTTTTTTAAGGAACGCACACTTGTCTCAAGTCAGTATTGCTCCACAAGACAGAGCTGACCAAGAAGGAGCAGAAAACAACATGAATGATGTGAAGCTTGCTGTCCTGGGTGGTGAAGGAACGGGCAAATCTGGTGAGTGGCGGTGTTTCCTCGGGCATGGTGTAGGGTGCAGATAGAGTGAGAAATATATTGATGTATATATAAAACTTGATATAATGATATAACTGCTTATTGTGTTTTATTAGCAGTTTTCATTTTATAAGCAAGTTAGGCAATTCACTGTATATTTAAAGAATTTATAGACAGCTTAAGAAAGATAACTGTTGAAAGTATTAGTTTGTATCTTGTTTTACTGATATTTAAATTTATAGGGATATAGGAATAACAGGAAACACTCCATCACTATCCCACTTACTTCTCACTCCAACACACCTGTTCTCACACCCACCAGTGGCCAAACGATGGCCATGAAAGGATTCTTCTGCCTTAGACTAGGGGTGAAATGACATTCCTTAAGACCTGTGGATCATTTCCTAAATGCCACATTACAGAGGGGAAAGAAAACTCAAAGCAAACAAACTCTGGAGGGACATGGCTTTGTAGATGCCTAGGAACTAAGCAACATTTGGCCCTACTTGATAAGCCATCTTTTATTTTTGTTTTGTTTTTGGTAACATTATTGTAATGTGGATGCCAGCAATAGAGCCTCCTGAGCCTAAGGAATCATAATTGGCCAGACCCAGGCACTGTAATGAGCTAAACCAACACTATGGGTCCTTTTTCCAGTTCCTGTATTTTGAAGTCTCTCTATCCTTAAGCAACTGAAATTGTTTGATATTGTCCTTGTCTTTATGAGCATGTAGCACCTTAGAACCACATTTAACTTGATAAAGAAAACAAAGATATGTTATAATTCTTGCATCTCAGATTTAATGAGAAATCCGTTTCTGTTACGGAAGGTAAGTTGCCTTCTGTGTTTGCATTTGTGAATTAATTACACAATGATTTGAGTGGATAACAGTCTAAGATCACTTTCTTTCTACCCTCCTAACCTTTATCGCTGTACACTGGAAATCTTGCTGACTATTATTTAGACCAGAATTCAGTAAAGCTTTATGATCTTCCTAATGCTTGGTCATTTTTGAGCTGAAAGATAAACCTCTATGTACATAACTAAATTATCTGTATCCTAAAATAGAAAGGACCATAAATCCAGCTTCTTTGTTTTTCAGCCCTTACAGTGAGATTTCTTACCAAGCGATTCATTGGAGAATATGCTTCTAATTTTGGTAAGTATCTACTTTAGCCTTTTTCACCCTAAAATTTCATATCATAATTAAACAATAATTCAGATCAGAAAATAACTTTAATAGAAACTTTCATTTTTACACTTTAAAGCAACTTTTTTTTTCACAGATTTTGGTTACAAATGCCAAAATAAGTACTTGAACTGATAAAATTCATCTAATTTCATGTTAACTGAGATGGATTAGAAGGTCACTTGGTTTCAGTTTAAAACTAGCAAAACTGAGATCCACCCCCCCTAAAAAAAAAACATATTGTAGAGCAAGTATGAATATTTTGTATGCTATGAAACAGTTTTGAAATTAAATCAGCATCTGTTGAAAGATAAGGGCAAATTAATTATAAAAGCACAAGTAACTTCAAAATAAGCTTTATTTTTATTGCAAAACTGTGTGAAAATATCAGGAAAATTATGTCTTGATTAAAGATCACATCCAATTATCTAGGTTGCTTATGTAAGTTCCAGAGAAATTTTAAAACAGATGCCAGGGTAACATGATATAATTTTATTATTTTGATCAGGATTAACATGACATATGGGAAATATCATGGAGGGGAACTAATAAAATGGGGAATGTTGCCAGAGGTTTGAGTATATTTTTGGCTCAGCAATTAATCAACATAATTGTACTAATATCTTACCTGATTGAAGGTATGGGGGAAATGTGTTGGCTTTTAATTTAAAAAGAATGACAGATTTATAAGGAATGTGAAAATTAGGAAAAAGAAAATAATTATTATGTTCAATAATACTTATTTAGAGTAAAAGGAAATTATGATAACAAGTGTGTTTTTCCATGAGAAATAAATATAAACAAAAATCTTTAGCATTCAGTTATGGGATATCATTTTTAGAGTATTTTAGAAAATAACTTTAGAAAGTATTGCATTGTGTTGTTTTCTACATATATCCAATATAGTATTTCAGTACATATGACACTGTGAGAATCTTAGGACAATATTCTAGAAAGAAGAAATATATAGGAACAGAAATTCTCATTGTTTTATTGCTCAGGTCAGCAATCTCAGTCAAAAAGGTCAACATAACACATAAGCTAGCAGTCAGACATGAGAGAATGTTCCAGAACTACAAAGCCAAACATAAATAAAACAATGACCCAAAACAATAGCAGCAATAATGAAAAAATACCTCCTTAATCTTTTATAGGATATAGTTTATTAACAAGGTATACACATTTCTGGTTGTTACATCCCTACTAAGAAGATGAGACCTAGAGACATTTTGAAAAGATCACTGAATGTGCAAAAGGTGACCACCGTATGAAAACAAACTAGCGAAAAAATGATTCCATCTTGTAAATAAAGACTAAAAGGAGAAATAATAAAATTCTAAAAAGTTAAGAGTAAATGACTCCTGATGGCTATTGTTGAGTTTTGAGATGGACTTAAAAAAATGTCTAGAAGGAAATTTTATGGTTCACAGTAGTAAACTTAAATGAAGTTTAGAAGGCATTGTCTGGAAACATATTTTAAGGTTTAATGAAACTATATTAATTTCATTAAATGTAACTTATAAGGATTTTAAATCTCATCCCTAACTCTCTGAGGTTGGCTCCCCAAATTTCTGCTACAACTCTCTGCTGTGAGTTACAGAGAGTTTGCCAGAATTGGTCATGATTTTGTGTCAGTATTCCATTTTGGAGAGAAGTGGGTATTTATTAAAACACTGGAAGAACAGTTACAGAAATAAAATCCTTCATTCATTCAAGAAATATTTATTGCACACCTACCATGTCCCAGGTACTTTTAGAGGTAAAGAGGTTATAGCAATGGACAACAACAAAAATGAAACAAATACCCAAACTCTCCTAAAAGACTTACATTCTGGAGGGAAGGGTTAGTCAATTAAAAACATTAAATATAAACTATGATGTAAAACAAAGCATGGGAGAGTGGTCCTATATGGTATGTGATAATTTATAATAGGGTGATCAGATTATACCTAACTGAGGAGATATTTGTAAAGAGACATCAAGGTGGTAAAAATTGAACCATGAAGATACTTGGGGGATTACATTCCAGCAGAAGAAACAATTATCAAAGTTCTGAGGCAGGAACGTTCTGGAAAATGTGAGGGATAGAATGCAGCATGTAGTAGCTAAAGTGGAGAGAATTTTAGAGGCAAGAGCCAGGGAGGTCTATTGATGTCATAGAAGTAATAGGAGAGTAAATAATCAGCTACACTCTCAGGCATTTTAAAGGTTTTGGTTTATCCAGGTGAGATGAGGAGCCATTGGAGCACTTAGATCAGACAAGTAACTTGATCTGGTTACAAGGCTCACTCACATTTGCTTCTGTGTTGAGAATAGATTAGGCACAAGAAAGGAGTAAGGTGAGGGATGAAGCAGAGGGATAAGTTAGAAGGCTTGGTAATAATATAGGCAAACAATGACGGCTTTGACCAGTGTATTAGCAATGGTGGTGATGAGAGGCTGATAAATTCAAAATATATTTTGACGGTAGAGTGAAAAGGGATTTTTAACAGAATAAATATGAGATGTAAGAGAAAGAAAGAATCAAGGATGATATTAAAGCTCTTAATCTGAGAAACTAGAGTTAAGGACATGCCATTTAATGAAATGGAAAATTGTGGAAGATGCAGTCTTAGCACGGAGATGTCCATTGTGTATATAAGTGAAGATGTCCAATTGTAGTAGTTGTTCCTATCTGGAGTTTAGGAAAGAGGTCTAGGCTATAGTTATAAATTGGATTCATTAGCAGTAATTGTTACACAAAGGCTGACTGGATGCGATTATCAAGGGAGTGAGAATAGGTAGAGAGGAGATCCATAAACTAGATTCATGCTTGGAGTGTGGGAAGATAGGTATGGCAGGTCAAATAAAACAAAAAGAGTAATATGGAGCAATAGGGAATAAAGCAAACAAAAGAGTGTGTTGCCTTGAAAGACATGTTAGGGAAACCTTTTAAGAAGGCAAAAGTTATTAACTTACTTATGCTACTGATAGAACAAGTAAAATCAAGGCACAGAAACTGACCATTGTGTCCAAAACCATGACCTTGATAAGAACAGTTTGAGTTAAATAATTGAAGTTAAAGCTTGATTGGAATAATTTGAAGAGCATGGGAGGAGAGAGATTGGACGCAGGAGGTATAGGTGCTTACCAAAGGCCAACAGAGAAATGGGGCAACAGTTGAAAGACTGTGAGATCTAAAAGATTGTCAAGTTAGGAAAAATACAGTTGTAATGATACATACAGTAAAGAGGAAAAATTTATGATGCATAATAGAGATGTAGAACTTGTGAGGCCATGTCTTTCACTAAGTCAGATGAAATGCTGATTAGTTCATAGTGAATGGATTGGCCTTAGATAGAAACACAGATAATTCATCCGTAGTAATAGGATGGAGCATATAAGCACAAAGGCATGCAGCTGAATAGGTATGGTGAATTTCACTTGTGAGAAACATATATGAACAAATACAACAAATACATGTTTTTTGACCACTTAGCAATAAATGAAAGCCACTGTAAAACTCCATTAAAATATGACAGCTTGAATTTGCAACACTGTAATCCAAATATAGGTCCATTTTTTTTATTCTGGAGTATTTCCATACTGACAATGAACATATGCATATTTTGCAGAATCCATCTACAATAAACATTTGTGTTTGGAAGGGAAGCAACTGAATCTAGAAATATATGACCCTTGTTCTCAAGTAAGTAAACAACATACTCTTTTATTTTTTTCAATCATTATTTGAAGAAGATTGGATAAGTGTCAGTGTAAAGTTGCCAGTCTTAAAACTGAATTTTATTTTTTATTTTAATTATTAAAAATTTAAGAGATTATTTTTAGTTTTATGGATTTCATTATCTAGCTTCTCTGTAAAGTATGACTAAACTGTCATATTATAAATATCTTTAAAATACAAATATTAGGCTGGATTTATAATATACTAGAGGCCTGGTGCACAAATTCGTGCACCAGTGGGGTCCCTTGGCCTGGCCTGCAGGATCAGGCTGAAACTGGCTCTCCAACATCCCCCGAGGGGTCCCAGATTGCGAGAGGGCACAGGCCAGGTGGAGGGACCCCACTGGTGCACAATTGGGGCCAGGGAGGGACGAGGGAGGTTGGTCAGCCGGGGAGGGACCGAGGGAGAGCACTAGTGCATGTCTGGCCCATCTCATTCAGTCCGGATCGTCCGGACCCTAGCAGCAAGCTAACCTACCAGTCGACTGTCTGCCCCCTGGTGGTCAGTGCACATCATAGCGAGCAGTTGAGCAGCCTTAGCATATCATTAGCATATTACACTTTAATTGGTTGAATGGATGACCAGACACTTAGCATATTAGGCTTTTATTATATAGGATTTCTATCAGGTCACAAGTAGCTGTTAGAAGTTAATAATGGCTTATCATTCAAGTTTATATGTTCACTGTTTCCTTTGTGACTAACCACTGTTGATCAAGCATTAAATAGATTTTGAATATAAACTTTTTTGTTTAATCAAATACAATAAAAGTGAAAATAGTATTATATAAATAACAGCTGTTCAAGATTTCAAAACAACTCCATGGGACAGATTCTTTTACTTAATGAAAATCTACCTTAAATTATTTGAGCTAAACCTTATCTTTTTTTTTTTTACTGATTTAAATATAGCACCAAAATCAATAGATACTCTATTTATTAATATAGATAGAAAATATTATATCTTTCCAAAAAATATATGTGGATATTAATTCAAAAGACAACTATAGCTTATCACTTTTTCAAAGAAAGTTGAGGTATTTTCTTAGAGAAAAGTTGTAAAATGAGATAGAAATGACTTTATGATAGTTTATATTTTAAGCACTTTTAACCAAAGAGAATGATGAGGAAATAAGCTACATTTTAGAAAATACCAGTGTTTGGCTTATTGAATTCTCTTCTAAATGAAATGTGTCTTCACTAATTAATTCTAAAGTGTAAATACAGGTGTCAGATTCCACCACTTTCAATGTGCTTGGTTTGTTTGCAGCCACAGAAAGCAAAATTTTCCCTCTCAAGTGAGCTGCATTGGGCAGATGGATTTGTTATTGTGTATGACATCAGTGACAGGTCTTCGTTTGCTTTTGCAAAAGCACTGATCTACAGAATTCGGGAGCCACAAACTAGTCATTGTAAAAGGTAAGACATTTCTCATTCCTCTCTCCTTTCTTTTTAGTAAATCATCATAGAGCTGTAAGCATCATTAGGAAGAGTTTAATACAGCCTTCCAATTATGAAATTTAACAGCCCTGAACAATTCACCTTCCATTCCACAGGAGTTATACATGTAGTAAAAGGACTAAGATGAGAATACTTCATATCCTGGCTGACATAAACAGTTACTTGCCCTGAGTAAATGGCTATTTTACAAGACAGCTTCTATTGTTAACATGACACTCACTTGCAAAATAATGGTCCTTTGTACACAAGATAGTTCACTTTCCAACCTTTTCTTTTCATTCCCACAAAAATGTTAAGGATACTAAATAAATCCAGATTTATTACATTTGTCATCCAATTTCTAGTCATTTGGTTGTTCAATGTATCAAAGCAAAATAGACAGCATAATGAAACCTATACAAATTCTAAGTATGAGAATACAATTTTCTTCATTTCACCTCCTAAAATAAATAGCTAACCAACAATTGCCAATTAATTGTCTTGACAAAAGTAACTCTGAAGAAAGACATAACTGTGCCTTCTTGCATTAGTAGATGTAAGTTTAAACATATAAATTACCTACTTTAATTTTTTTGTTTTATAGCCTTTCCCGTTTAAAATGTTTCTTTTTATTGAAAATGCTGATGTAAGGGTTTCTATGTGCTCTTAATCAAATTTGCCCTTTGCTAAAATAACATTCTAAACTGAGAAGCAAAAAAAGCACAATATTAGTGATTCTTATATCTATTTTTAAATGCCCACTATCAAGAAACCATCAGATAATAATTGATAAAGCATATTTCCCTGGAGTCAGTTGATAAATTCTTGCTATATCTGATTGACCTTAGGTAAATCCTTTAATCTCTAAGACCTAATTTTTCTGATTATAAAACTGCTGCAAGCATGTTAGGAGAAAAGTATGTGATGTTACTAGGGTATCCCACAGCTCTGATTTCCAATAATATTACTGTGTGGTTTCCTTAAACATTATTGTTTCAAGCATTAAATGTTTTATATGTAAGCATCATGACTTAGGTAAGGGACAGAGATAATAATCCTTTGATATTCCTCCAAATCAAAGTAAGCACTCAAGAATACAAAAGAAAAATACAAACAACAACAACAACAACAACTGTCTTTAACATTTCCAGACAATCTTCTTAATATCCTGACTAAATAATTTGTATTTTCAATCTGTATAGACTAGAAAAGCAACATAACATTGTTTTATTAAAATTACATCCCATATTTGTGACCCACCTTCAAAATATTTTACAATTTCCCATTAATTCTTTACAATAATTTTCTGAACTATGTAGAAAAAGTTATTATCAATATCCTCAAAAATCCAACACATACAGTACTTTTTTCCTCATGGTTCACACTGTCATATGAATGAAAGTAACTCTTAGTGGAATATGAGGACAATATATTTTCAGAAAGAGTTGATTACTGCATTTATTCAATTATTTCCTGTAGTAGATATCTTGGCAGAGTTTCTCACCATTTATGAACTAGTTATCTTACCATGTTCTTTAAACAAAACTCTGTTTTAATAATGTTTTGTTGTAACAAATGAGGATACACTGATATTTGCCAAAGACATTACCTTAACAAGGAAACATATTTCTTAAATAAACAGAAAAATTGTAAAAGGTCATGAGATTGTGAAATTTTTTCTTTATTATGTGATAAAGGATATTAACAAAGAATAAACAGCAATGAGTATGAAATAATATTATATCTTATTATATATCTAAATTGTCCAATTACAGTAACTATTTAATAAAGAGTTAGTCTTCTTTCAATTGATAAGAAAAAGAAAAACAATATTTATTAAGCATATTTTATTGCTTGGCACTGTGCTAGGTATTTTTATATACATTATTTCATTTAATTTCAATGAGAATTCTGTGTGACCATGACTGTTTTACCATTTTTCACATATAAGGAAAATGAAAATTGGAAAAATAATAATTATGCCTCATTAGTAAACAGAACCATAATTCAAGAATAAGTTTGTGTCACTTCAAATCATATGCTTTAAGAGCCTTACTTGCTTCTGTGTCATTTACTACATTCTATCTGAAATAATTGTTGTGCATACATGGGTATATGTGTCAAATACACATGACCATAAATAACACATACTAATTTTTTTCTGTTTTGGTCCATAATTCTTTTTTACATAAACCTACTCAATTAAAAATAATTTTTAAAAACATCTTGCCAAAGAATTGTGTATCTGTATTTCAGAGTTGTGGAATCAGCAGTGCTTTTGGTTGGTAACAAGCAAGATCTCTGTCATGTGCGAGAGGTTGGCTGGAAAGAAGGGCAAAAACTGGCACTGGATAACCGGTGCCAATTCTGTGAACTGTCTGCAGCAGAGCAGTCTCTGGAGGTAGAAATGATGTTTATCAGAATCATCAAGGACGTCCTGACAAACTTCAAACTCAAAGAAAAGAGAAGATCCAGTGGATCTAGATCAATGGCCAAATTGATCAATAATGTATTTGGAAAGAGAAGGAAATCTGTTTAGTAAACATGTGATCTCAAGGGTTTATTATATCAGAGAGTTTCATTCATATGCTAATTGAATTTAACCTTTTTTTGCAATTAAAATATTTTAGATATATAAAGTGATTGAATATGAACCACAGCTGTGTTTTTCAATATATAGTTTGCCTTTTTGGTTGTTTGTATTTTGTACACTCTGCTTCACACTTAAACTTCTCTTTATTTCACAAAATCACTCTCACTATAAACTATTGGTGGATTACTATACAGTTTGCTTTGCAAATGAACATTGCTTCTATAATTTTATTAAACTACCATTCTACAGGCCTTTTTACCTTTATTTTATGTATTTCTTTAGAATAAACATATGGTTATATTCATGTATTTCATATTTTGTAAGGCTTAATTTATATACCTGTGAAACTTCATGATCTATTTAATAGAAATATGTGAATTTAATTTTTAAAATGTTTTCATGATAATCTATTGAGTTACTTGATAATATACACATATTACTTATAACTTAGGTTTTAAGAAGTTAAATGTTTTGCCCATAAGTACATAGTTTGTAGTTGGTCTGATGTTGAAAAATCTCTGCTTTGCTTTGTATTCTAAACTAACAAGGGCGATTATAACAGAGGAATTAGCTTATACAGCTAAGATCCTATTGGGACCAAAAGATTAGTCTTTTATAGTTCATTTAGGAATTTTACATCATAAGGAAAGAAAAAAGTAAGAACTGATTGGTAAATATATAACCTTTAAGGACTTATTGCCCTAAAATAAATATTGCATTCGATACAAACATTTTAGGCCTTCCCAGATTACTTTGGATTTCCTTCAGAAGTCAACCAACTTCCTCATGGACTTTATTACCGTTGCTACTGCCTTTTCGAAGCTTGCCACCTTCTACAAGTTTTAGCCAAATCGTTGGAAATTAAGGTTAAGTATTAGAGAAGTTAAACTAGGAGTACAAACAATCTACTACATACTTGGTTACCGTGTAGCATCAGTAACCTGGGGGAAAGGGTGGAATATCTTGAGTAGAGAGTGATAGGAGTGGGGGTAGGGTGACTCAGAATATTAGGCTGGGTAGGAAGGAATTCATTGACTTGGTGTTACTCACTATGAGTCATGATTCAACTCTTTAGGAGGAACACCTAGGGCTCATTTCTATAGCTTTGCTGTTCATTAGAAATCTAACCTTGATGATATGCTAGAGTAAAAGTGGTACGAATAAAAGAACTTTGTGTGGTGATATACAAAACCATTCATAATGCTCATGAAGATGGAGGAGTCAGAATTGATATGGTAAATTGGACCTAAGCACCCACCACCTGACTGGGTTCTCTGGGACAATTCAAGGGAACTTTGAAGTGAGGAATGCACTGGTGAGGGACACAGGCAACCCTGGGAAGCTTAACAGTGACCGTGCTCAGTGACCGTGCTCTCCAGGTTAGAGTTGATAATAGGGCGGCTGCCATCGAACGGCAGTCCTCAGTATCAATGCTGATGATAGAATCCTGGAACAGCAGAGTCTGATGACAGCATTGAACCCTTGCCTGGCTATGCATTCACTGTCATATCCAGGGTTGAGGCTCCATTTCTGATACTACTGGCCAGTTGGACACTTAGAAGTGTCATGTTCAATGAGCTGTATTGAGGCAAAGTCCATATTGTGGACTATGCATTGCTTCCATCCCTGCCACCAAAGCTGCTGTTATCATGGGTCCATTACATAAGCACAACAGTGGTCAAGAAAAGAGACAGTTTATCTGCAGGGCAGGTCATCCTGTCCATCTGGTGGTAATGTGACTTCTCATTGGTGGATGCTGTCTGGTGGGCATTAAGATGATGTATATTTTATGTCCTCTCTGAGAGATTCATTCACATGCTTTTTCTCCAGTTATCCTTGTAGCTATTCTTCCAGTCTTTCCTCTTCATTGCACAAAGTAACACTCAGATATCTCTGACCAACTGGCAAAACTATGATCCCTACCTAGAAATCTGGACCACATGACACCTTTCCCAGTATACAAGGTAGACAACAAAGTGTACTTCTTGAAACTCTGACAAATGGGATAATTTACTTTCACTGATGAACTTCATGGTTACCTTCATGTGGGATGCAATGAGGCACAGCTCTCTTTTGGCACTGATACATCAAGCTTAAGTGAGAAAAGCTTCTTATTAACTAAGAATGTTCAGATTAGATTGCTATGTAAGTGAGAAATAAACCTCTAGTGTAAAGAATTATTCTGGTAAATTCAGTGATATACTTTTTTTTGGGTCAACTATAGGAATTTTATTAATATTGTATAATCTTTGTATGGACTACATATGTATTTACATATATACATGTATCCCAGTTTAAGCACTTACACTTTAAATTAAATTTTGTTTTGTTTTATTTTATTCTTAGTTTTCTCCTGGATATTCTTAATTTTAGAGATTTGGTCTTCATTCTTTAAAATTATTTTGCCTGTTAAAGAATGGGGGTTAGTATTGCATTAAAAACAAAACATTTATCCATATTATATGTAAGGACTCTACTGTCAATATGGTATGGAAATTCTTTCAAAGCTTAGCTGTGTATATGTATCTGTGATGTGTCAGAGTGCAAAATTTCTCTGTTAAAGTTATTACAAAACTTTATTATACCTTGATTTTTTAGCAATATGGCTTGCTTATATTATTATAAGTATTTTATGAAACATACTAATAATAAGTGCTCTCACCAAAAAGAGAGAGAGATGTGTTAATTAACTTGATTGTGGTAATCATTTCACAATGTATTCATATATCAAAACATTCTGTTGAACACTTTAAATATATTACAATTTTACTTGTCTATTGTACCTCATTAAAGTTGGAAAATCACCATTGTTTTACAGCAGGTGTCCTCAAACTACGGCCCGCGGGCCACATGCGGGTGTTTTTGCCGTTTTGTTTTTTTACTTCAAAATAAGATATGTGCAGTGTGGATAGGAATTTGTTCATAGTTTTTTTTTTAAACTATAGTCCGGCCCTCCAACGGTCTGAGGGACAGTGAACTGGCCCCCTGTTTAAAAAGTTTGAGGACCCCTGTTTTACAGTAAAAACAGAATTTACATTTTAAGAGGTAGTTTCTATGAGACAACTTTAGATATGAACTGCTGATTTTTCTGAGTGAAATTTAAAAGTAGTTGGATAATTTCTGCTTTTGGACAGTTTCAAAACACGTTCAGACATTTTTTTTGACACTTCTCCCTTTAAAGATTGAGTCCAGTTCTCCTCCCTTGCTAATGGATTATCCTTATTGAGTCTATTTTAACCAATTGAATGAGGTAGAAATAATATGTCAGACTTATGAGACCCAGTTGGTAAAGGAGCCAGAGTCCCAATCCATTCCTCCATTAGCCTTTGCTTTGGGACCCATGAATCAACATATATGAATCTTGCTTCCCTGAAGGCACCAGGCTGGAGCTACTTATAAGGGGTTAGTGATCACACAACCACCAAACATATCAGCAAATATTCAGGTAACTCCAGTCTCTAACCTTGCACTACCACAGCAGATGCCAGATGAAACAGGAGTGAGTTATCCCCACACAATTTTGCCTCATGTGCAGATTTGTGAGTGCATTAGGTATCATTGTTGTTATGGGGTTGTTAAACCATCATGTTTTGGTGTTGTTACATGGCAACTAGAACAGATAATTCATTAAAACTTTCAGTAGCTCAACCGATATGAAATGCTCGGCTTTCTTACTGGGCAAAAACAGGGTGAAAAAAAAGGATTCTTCTGAACAGATTCAAAATCATCTACAACATGAAGTTGTCCCAATACCAGTTTTCTTGTAAATATAATTCACATGTAAAGCAACTTGCAAACCTAAAAATAATAAAGTGCAGTTTTCCAGAAACGGTAGTAACCACATCTACTCACTGAGAAACAAATACATCCACATTAGGCCACAGAAAGTTGCAGGTTGAGGATGGCAAGTGTCTCTATAAATCTCCGAGATAGTTAAGCTGTACCACTAGGCTGGGAATTGCCTGTGCTGCTTCTAGTAAAGAAGGTGCTGTCATTCATTTTGGATGAGCTTCAATGAGATAACACATAATGAGGGGCAACAGCTGAGGAAGGGAATGCCAAAAAGGAGGGGGCTTCTGAAACGGTTTTGATTTAATACAAGGCATGCACTATTAATAAAGAGGTTGAATGATACCTGTATGTTTTATAGGTTTATAAATTGGCTGTAGTAAAACATTTTACATCTTAGATCACTAGGTATTGTTTCAGCTTATTATGGGAGATATCTATCTAGAGTTGACTGAATTGTATTAATCTGAACCTAGTTTAATGATGCCTTAACATTTTTATGGGGGAATTTAATGTTTGCAATATCCATGTTCCTTATTTGAAAGCGTGACTTATAGGTTTCTCATCTTCCTTAAATTATGAAATCCTTCGGCTAATAAAGGAAAATGATTATAGTTTGCAAAAAAGGCAAAGTCATTTAACAATCCATATAACTGTCTATAGTAGGACTTTGCATAATAATTGTAATTTAGCTATTAGGGATTCTAAAGGCAGTTATCAGTCATACTCTACAATTCTGGGGGAATCAGGCAAAGCCCAAATTATTTAATGTATTTTAAATTTTCAAAGAAAAAACAGAAATACTATAAATTGAAAATATACTCTTCAGTGACAACATATTATTTTCAAAGCAAAGAAGTTCATCATAATTTCCAAATGTATAAACCACCAAACAGATTATTTTTCTTTCCTTTGGATAGAGATATAATTCAAGTTTATTTCTAATAATGGAAATATAAGTTCTTCTAAGGAGGGAATTAGCAGACTATGAAGTATCAGTTGCAATGTGGTATCTGCGGATTTTAATAATCCTGGAACTAAGGCATAAGGAGTTAAAAAAAAAAGAGGAAAATGAAGAAGATTAAGAGATGGAATTAATTGCCATTATATGAAAGTATGACCATGTTATCTCTGTATTTTTAGATCATTTTAAAGGACTAAAGATGGATATTTAACAGCTAGACACATGAAAACATTTCAAAACACACATTAAATTAGATTAATATTGTTACCAGATGTAAAGTTACTTTCCTGGTAATAAATTATTTTGGTTTTCAAAATTTGGTAGTATTTCTACATACAAACACATCTGGGGTTAAAATTCTGGGATTGAGCTGGAGGCAAAATGTTTAATTTATTCAAACAACAATTAGAAAAAATAACCTATTGACTCTTATCAAAAGACTAGTAGCCCGGTGCACGAAATTCGTGCACATTGAAAGGGAATTAATTAGATGAAATATTTTAATATTGCTATTTGCCCTTTCTCTATAATAAAAGTGTGAGAGATAAAAGGAAATGAGTACAATGTATATGAAAATAATACATAAATTTATTAATAAGTAAACAATAACAAACTGATATAACAATAACAAACTGATATAACAATAACAAACTCGTAATATAAAAACAACATTGATGCAAATAATGATTGATAAAGTGATTAAACTTATTCTAATATCTTCCTGTATACCACATTAAGAGTAAAAACACTTTCAGAGTGCTTGACTAATTTCCCTTGAGATAAAGTATTTACAGCTTTAACTTTAACGTAACATGCTCTTTGAACTCAAGAGAAAGCAACAGCCGTAACTGGTTTGGCTCAGTGGATAGAGCGTCGCCCTGTGGACTGAAAGATTCCAGATTCGATTCAGGTCAAGGGCATGTACCTTGGTTGCGGGCACATCCCCCGTAGGAGGTGTGCAGGAGGCAGCTGATCGATATTTCTCTCTCATCGATGTTCCTAACTATCTATCCCTCTCCCTTCTTCTCTGTAAAAAAAAATCAATAAAATATTTTTTAAAAATAATTTAAAAAAAAGTGAGAGAGAAAGCAACATATAACTGACCATGTCCAAAAATGGGTTCAGGTAGGAATATTCCTACTCTGTCTAGAGTTTGTCCTTGTGATTTATTAATAGTCATCACAAATGCTGGCATAACAGGAAAATATTTTCGAATTAATTTAAATGGGTGGCCAGTGTCAAATGGTGACAAATCAATTCTTGGAATCAGAACAATCTCTCCCTCTGCAGATCCTGTTAATATTTCAGCTTTGATAATATTAGGTTGCAATCTTTTGATAATAAATCTGGTACCATTACAAAGACCCCATTTACTATTAAGATTTCTCAATAGCATGATGATTGCACCCACTTTCAATTTTAATTTATGACACGGCATTCCAGAAGGAGTAATACTATTAAGAAATTCAATAGGAAAATTTTCCTTTTCAGCATCTGTTGAGTCAATGGAATCATCACTCAAATAGGCATGAAAATCTCCATCAAGTATATCCAAAATTTCTTCATTTAATTTTTGAACGTGCTCATTTTTTGAACAAAGAATTGCATGTTTAGATATATTTTTAATATTATCTATAGATATACTATTTCCAAAGATGGCTTAAATAATAGATCCATTAAAAATCATTTCATGGGGAATTTCAATAATATCCATTCCTAAATGAAAACTGCTATCAAGTTTGCCATCTCCAAGTTTTACTAACCATTCACTATAAGCAGAATCCTCTGATCTCATATTTGTTTTAAGAGACAACTGTCTGAAACATCCCCAAACACTACAATACTTTAAAACTTATTTGTACTATGGCCAATCGTATAGCATGGCAACACAAAAATTCCCTCTGAAAAGAACTTTCCCACCAAATGCAACATTCAAATTAGCGCCAGCGAGAGCTTTATATGTATGGCACATGTGCGAGTCAAAGCTTATTTTTATATTTCCAGTGCGTCATATGTACCAGTTGGTCAGACGGATGGACAAATGTCGGTCACTTAGCCTTTTATCTATACAGATTATAAGTCATGATTTTAACTTTTTAAAAAATTATCCTTTAATACCTCCAAAGCACAATGAGTAAGAATCTGAAGGTTTATGTGGCTTCTATTTGGTTTCTAGGACAAAGTTCTTTCCTTTACCCACCACTCACTTCTCTCCTTTTACTCTTGAATGTTAATTCCAACATAATTTTTGTAACACCTCTTGAAAAGAATCCCACCAAGTTTTTGATAGTCCACATGATAAAACTTACAGAAAAATACAGCATGAGACTTTCATTCTCTCACTAAGTTCTTCATATAACTGTAATTCCTCAGCCTCTAAAGAATGAAAAAGGAAAATAAAAGTGCCTTCTCTCATTCCAAGGCCTTTCTCAGTCAGGCAACCACAAAAAGAAAGAATGAGCCTACAATTCATGCCACGTAATCTCTATCAGGCATAATTCAAATCAAATCCCATCAGGCAAAGTCTGGGATAATTAAAATGTGTAAGAGAACAGTGGTGACCTGGGGGAGAACTTATGAAACCTTGTCTCCTGCTTTTGCTGACTATTCTTTTCGTTATGCTAGACTCCAAGTCCCTATAGGGGACCTGGTCAGATGGCTGTGGGTGCTAACCCATGCCGTCTGCCCTGGTCCGTGATCCGTGATCGTGGACCTGGTCAGATGGCTGTGGGTGCTAACCCACGCCACCTGGATCCGTGATCGGGGACCTGGGCAGCCTGCTGCAGGCATTAACCCACGCTGCCTGCCCTGGTCCATGATCCCTGATAGGGTCTTTGAGTCAGCTGCTGCTGGCGGGAACTGACTCGAAGCCCTTATCCCGGACCTGGTCAGGTGGCTGCCTGCACTAACCCACGCCGCCTGTCCTGCTCTGAGATCGGTGATCACGGACCTGGGCAGCCGGCTGTGGACTTTAACCCACGCTGCCTGCCCTGGTCCATGATCCCTGATAGGGGCTTTGAGTCAGCTGCCACTGGCGATGGCTGACTTGAAGCCCTTATCCGGGACCTGGTCAGGCGGCTGCGGGCGCTAACCCACGCCACCTGCCCTTGTCCAAGATCCGTGATGGCAGACCTGGGCAGGCGGCTGCGGGCGCTAACCCACGCTGCCTTCCCTGGTCTGTGATCCCTGATCGTTGACCTGGGCAGGTGGCTGCAGGCCTTAACCCACACCGCCTGCCCTGGTCCATGATCAGTGATGGCGGACCTAGGCAGCCAGCTGCAGGCCTTAACCCACGCCGCCTGCCCTGGTCCATGATCCCTGATAGGGGCTTCGAGTCAGCCTCTGTCAGCAGCAGCTGAATGGAAGCCCTTATCCAGGACCTGGTCAGGCGGCTGCAGGCACTAACCCATGCCAACTGCCCTGGTCCGAGATCGGTGATGGCGGACCTGGGCAGGCAGCTGCCCTTTCGGCCCCGGTGGGCAGGCGGCTGCGGGCGTTAACCCACGCCGCCTGCCCAGGTCCGCGATCGGTGATGGCGGACCTGGGCAGGCGGCTGCCCTTTCGGCCCCGGTCCGCGATCCGTGATCGTGGACCTGGGCAGGCCGCTGCGGGCGTTAACCCGCGCCGCCTGCCCAGGTCCGCGATCGGTGATGGCGGACCTGGGCAGGCGGCTGCCCTTTCGGCCCCGGTCCGCGATTGGTGATCGTGGACCTGGGCAGCGGCTGTGGGCGTTAACCCGCCCAGGTCCGCGATCGGTGATGGCGGACCTGGGCAGGCGGCTGCCCTTTCAGTCCCGGTCAGCGATTGGTGATCATGGACCTGGGCAGATCGGTGATTGGTGATCGTTGACCTGGGCAGATCCGTGATTGTGGACCAGGGCAGCCGGCTGCGGGCGTTAACCGCCTGCCCCAGTCCACCATCATGGCTTGGATCTCACTGGCATAGGTGCTGCCCTCTCCCCCCGCCATCTTTGCTGGTTTAACGTGTATATTTGCTTCTGATTGGCTGGTGGGCGTGGCTGGTGGGTGTGGCTGGTGGGCGTGGCTTATGGGTGTAGCGAAGGTGCGGTCAATTTGCATATTACTGTTTTATTAGATAAGATTTTCATCCTATAGCAAAAGAACTCTCTATATTACTCAATTTGTTATTTTCCACAACAGAAGAGGTTTTGAGAAAAATTTGTTCAAAACTAGTTTCATCATTCTAAATTACTATTTTTAATAACATCCTTTTGAAGCTAAACATATTTGTTTGTAGACTAAGACTTACACACATATATGCATTTGTGTATATGTGTATATAGATACACTACTAGTTATATATATCACCAGTAAGTGATATCTATTAAAGAACTTTAAGATTGTACACATATTGGCATATATATTTTTAAACATGGGGGTTAATTGAGATATCAATAGTTCCAAGGACTGAATCTGCCATTTTACACTTTTTATTAAAATTCTATTTTTTAATTTGAATAATGAGAGTTCATAATAGCATTGAAACTTCTGAAACTTCATATAACAGAAGTCATGTAACAATAATTCAGTGCTTATAACTGAAAGGAGACTTGAAATGATAGATAAAATAATACCTTATGTTTGTGCTATGTTTTGGCCTGAAAATGCATAGTTTGCCAGGTGACATCTAGCTACAGTACATAGGGTTGGGAAAAAGTAGGCTACAGTTGTAAGTACACGAAACACAGCTTATTCTTGCATTATTATTTATTAATTATTGTATTATTTTTCATACAAACAAATGTAAACTTACTTTGCCCCACCCTGTATTACCCTTTGTTTAAATCCTAGCTTGTACACAAGCTTTACACAACTAAAAAACTGGCCAGCTCCCTCCCCTCCATGAGAATTTCTGAAATAGCCACAGCCCTTATCTCCTATCACTCAGGACCCATTACCAACATCTTTTATCTTTCTTCAAACACTCACAGCAAGTAAGAAAAATCATAGTGACAAACAGTTTCTTAGCCTGCCTAGTAATCATGGGTAACAGTAAACACAGATGAAGTAGAGAATTAGTTGTTGAAAATGTTGGGGCGGGGTCTCAAAGAAGGGTGACTTAAAATCATACCTGTGTTGCATTTGTTATAAAAACCACACAAAAAAATTAACGTTATGCTATTCATCTAATACATATTCTTTCTTTCTTTTTTTGCTTTTATTTTTTTAAAAATTTCTTTATTGATTAAGGTATTACATATGTGTCCTTATCCCCCATTGCCCCCCCATGCTCCCCACTCATGCCCTCACCCCCTTGTTGTCTGTGTCCATTGGTTAGGCTTATATGCATGCATATAAGTCCTTTGGTTGATCTCTCCCCCTTACCCCACACTCCCCTACCTTCCCTCTAAGGTTTGACGGTCTGGTCGATGCTTCTATGTCTCTGGATCTGTTTTTGTTCATCAGTTTATGTACATACTAGAGGCCCGGTGCACAAAATTGGTGCACGGGGGGCTGGGTACGGGGAGAGTAGTGTGTGTCCCTCAGCCCAGCCTGCACCCTCTTCAATCTGGGACCCCTCGAGGGATATCCTACTACCCGTTTAGGATCGGGCCTAAACGGGCAGTCGGACGTCCCTCTCATAATCCAGAACTGCTGGCTCCCAACTGCTCGCCTGCCTGCCTGCCTGATTGCCCCTAACCACTCACCTGCCAGCCTGATTGACGCCTAACTGCTCCCCTGCCAGCCCTATTGCCCCTAACTGCCCTCCCCTGGAGCCTGGTCACCCCCAACTGCCCTCCCCTGCTGGCCCGGTCACCCCTAACTGCCCTCCCCTGCAGGCCTGGTCACTCCTAACTTCCCTCCCTTGCCAGCCTGGTCACCCCCAACTACCCTCTCCTGCTGGCCTGGTTCCCCCAACTGCTCTCCCCTGCAGGCCTGGGTCCCCTACAACTGTCCTCCCCTGCAGGCTGGTTCCCCCCTCCCCCCAATCAACTACCCTCCCCTGCAAGCCTGGTCCCCCACAACTGCCCTCCCCTGCAGGCCTGGTCACCCCCAACTGCCCTCCCATGCAGGCCTGGTCCCCCCAACTGCCCTCCCTTGCTGGCCATCTCGTGGTGGCCATCTTGTGTCCACATGGGGGTGGCCATCTTTGACCACATGGGAGCGGCCACCTTGTGTGTTGGAGTGATGGTCAATTTACATATTACCTTTTATTATATAGGATTCTTTCTTGTAATGAGAGAATGGCAAGTTTTGGAACCACCTTCTATCACAATAAAGCAAAAACTAAATCAATTTCAATTTTGCATAGGAATTATGCTGAGATAGACACAACAACCAGACTTCCAGCATGAGATCTGAGAGAGCTATCATATACCCTTCCAAAATAATGATTAAGAGGATGATGAGGATAAGGATAAAATAGGTGTACCTATGTTGGCAAAACTGGATAATTCAACATCTTTCTTATTATGAGGATCAAGAACAATAAATATATACAATCAGATAATACCAATCCCCCAACATATGCATTAATAATAACAGATTTAAAAAATATCCCTCAAGACAAGGACATAGTGATATTAATATGAAATTTGAATACATTTATAAAAATAATTTTTAAAATAAAATAGAAAATCTAGAACACACATTTAAAATATGGATTTAAGGAAATGAAAAGTTGCACTGGTATTACAGAATATAAATTAAATGACATTGGTGTAAAACAAGGGAAGATTTTTAATAACACAAAGAACAAAGAAATAAATAATGTCATAATATAAATATTATAAAAACAAAAATTAGAATCAAACTTAAATAATAGTGATACATATTCCTAGAATATGACTCAGAATTCCAAAGCAGTAACAGCAATCCCTATTCTGGTTGTGTAAGGATATGGAACATTTGAGGGAAATGTTTGTAAAACTCTAGTTATAAAGATAAATAAATTTGGTTGAAATATGAAGACTTAAGATATTTTCAGATAAGCTAGTGCTCTCAAAATATAATCAAGTAGTGTTACTAAAAGATTATCAAAATTTCAATCCCAATAAATAGAGAATAATCAAAATTAGAAACTTAGGAACTAGAAGGCTATAATATGAAAGAAATGTGATAAATCTATATATATGAATATAATCGTATATGTGACATTATTTACCACTGGTGACCCTAAACTGACTTCTAGAAATCTAGAATATAGCTTCTCAGGAAGACATGCTATTTCAAATAGGCTTTGTTATAGCAGAAAAAAATATAAACAATATTATTGTCTAACAATACACTTAAAGTAATTATGGTATGTGGATTATATAATCACCTACTGAGTATATACTAGGTATGTAGTGCTAGATGGTTTAAACATATTTTACATAAATATATAAAAGTGCCTTGCAAAGAATATACTATCTAATTTTACATAGCTTAGGTAATTATATCATTTACGCAGCTCAACATAGATAAAACAATTAATCTAGGTTAAAGGCCACTTATTGCCAGAACGGGGCTTCACCAGTAAATGCAGCTGGCTCTAAACTGCTCTCTCCACCACACCACACTTCCTCAACACTATTGAAAAATATACACACATTTAAAATGATTTCTACAAATACCTACGTTTTGATATTAAATATAAAACAAGATAGAAAAGTATAGGTACGTATGACTTAATTTATGTACAATTGTATCTGGAAAAATGATTTCAAAGTAATATGCCAAAGGATTATTAGCCCTTGGATGATTTTCTCTCTGTGCTTTCCAAATTTTTTTGTAAGTGAACATTAATTACTTATTTAACCAAAGGACAATTAAAGATTACTTCATAGTGACAAGTATTTAAATACTTTATTGAGCCAATTTACATAATCAAACATTTTAAGGGAATTATAAAAATGTCTGCAGAGCTTACTTTTACTATTAAGCTCTTATAGGTCTTTACTAGTATTTTTAAATCTAACTCTTATTAATCACATTTATTATTGATTTTGAAGATGATTTTCTTTCACTAATTTTCTACAAGACCATGGATTATATATTTATAAATTAGAAAAAAAGACATTTTTTATTAATGTAATTTACATACAATAAAATGCACATATTTTTAGTGCACAGTTCAATGAATGTTAATAAATGTATTTGCCTGTGTAACTGCTGTCAAATCATGATATATAACATTTCCATCATCCTGGAAACTTCTTGGTTCTCCTTTCTGAGCGATCTGGAAATCAGCTTGCCATTTTTATCATAAATGTAAATGTAACCTAATTAACAATGGAAAGAACATGCAATTATTATAAACAATAGAAAGAGCATGTGACCTTTCTGCAATGAATATACCCATATTACATTACTTTGAGCTCCACGAAAGTGGAGTCCTTGTGATTCTCTTCCACCAAAATCTTCCCAGGGCCCTATCATAGTTTCTGGTACATAGTTGAAACCCATAACATACTTATTGAATAAAATATTTGAATGCACATTATATGGCAGGCATTGCGTTATTATTTTTATTTTTATTTATTTATTTTTTTTAAAATATACTTTATTGATTTTTCACAGAGAGGAAGAGAGAGGGATAGAGAGATAGAAACATCGATGAGAGAGAAACACCGACCAGCCGCCTCCTGCACACCCCCTACTGGGGATGTGCCCGCAACCAAGGTACATGCCCTTGACCGGAATCGAACCTGGGACCTTTCAGTCCGCAGACCGAGGCTCTATCCACTGAGCCAAACCGGTTTTGGCATTGCGTTATTATTTTTAAACTAGAGGCCCTGTGCATGAAATTCATGCACTTGGGGGGTCCCTCAGCCTGGCCTGCACCTCTTGCAGTCCAGGACCCCTCAGGGGATGTCCGTCTGCTGGCTTAGGCCTGATGTCCTCGGGAATTGGGCCTTAGCTGGCAGTCAGACATCCCTCTTGCAGTCTGGGGTTCTCACAGTCTGGGACCCCTTGTTCCTTACTGCCCTCTGCAGCAGAGGCAGGAGAGGCTCCCACCACCACTGCTGCACTCGCCAGCCAAGAGCCTGGCTTCTGGCTGAGTGGCGCTCCTCCTGTGGGAGTGCACTGACCACCAGGGGGCAGCTCCTGTGTTGAGCGTCTGCCCCCTGGTGGTCAGTGCACATCATAGTGATCGGTTGTTCGACCATTTGGTTGATTTGCATATTAGAGTTTTATTATGTAGGATATTGTATAATAGTATTTTATTATAAAAAAAAGACGCTATTAATAAGTAGAAAGCATTTAAAAATAATATAAAAGTATAAAGAAAAAAATATTGATAGTTCTCTTATAACATTATCAAGCAATCACTCCTAAATATTCAGTATTACTAGTTTGGAGTGTTTCTTTTATTCTCATCTTTGCTCTTTCAAACATAAAACACATTCTTTTAACAAATAAATACAACAATCAATGTTTATCAACAATCTGTTATGGGCCAGGCTTTGACTAAGCTTTGGGGAGAGAGCAGCAAACAAAACACAAAACTTCACACCATCATAAAGCTTAATTTTCGTGGGAAGAGACAATGATAAACAAAACATGTTAATTTTACAAGATTTTATATAATGATGAGCGCATAAGGACTACAGAGAAAAAGTAAATTAGCCAAGAAGGAGAATGCCACAGGCTTGGAAGAAAGAGGGTAGCTATTTTAAACTTTCTTCTTTTTTTAAAATATATTTTTATTGATTTCAGAGAGGGAGAGAGGAAGACTGAGATAGAAACATCAATGATGAGAGAGAATCATTGATCCGCTGACTCCTGAATGCCCCACACTGGGGATGGAGCCTGTAACCCTGGCATGTACCCTTGACCAGAATTGAACTCAGTACCCTTTAGTCTGAAGCTGGATGCTCTATCCATTGAGCCAAACCAGCTGGGACGAGGGTGGCTGTTTTAAATGAAATTAGGTATGGGCTTTCTGAAAAGATCTTTCAAGCAAAGACATGAAAGGTCAGGAATGAAGCATTCAAGAAAAAAATAAAAAGCATTTCGGAACTGGAGAGCATTATGCTAAGTGAAATAAGCCAGTTAGTGAAAGATAAATACCACATGATCTCACTCATTTGTGGAATATAAAGAACATTATAAACTGATGATCAAAAATAGATACAGAGGCAAAGAAGCATCGAACAGACTGTCAAACTACAGCTGGAAGGCAGGTGAGGGTTGTGGGGGAGGAGGGGTAAGAGATCACCCAAAGGACTTGTATGCATGCATATAAGCATAATCAATGGACACAAGACACTGGGGGGGGGGGGGGCATGTGCTGGAGTGTAGGGGAGGCCGGGGGGAGGTAATGGGGGAAAAAGGAGACATATATACTACTATTTGTAATACTTTAAACAATAAAATAAAATAAAAAGCCATTTCGTTTATTGGGGGTGGGGGGCCAAGTGGGCCGTGGTGGGCTGGGCTCTATGTGTCTCAGTCCTCAGGTATGGCAACTTGATGACCAGCAAGGGCTGCATGACGCCTGGGCTCCCGAAGCTTTCCTCTACACCGTGTCTCTGACCAGGGAACTGGAAGTCAGGACGTCCTGGGCCAGGGACTTCACGATGACCTTGATGGAGCCCACCTCCAGCCCTGCAGGCCTCTGGAGTGCCACCACCGCCACCACCCTTGCACCCTCAGTGACCGGCTTCCAGAGCTTGCGCGGTAGAGGGTTGTAGTTCTCCACAAGGTCGTGGATCTCCAGGTACCTTCACAAGGGGACGTACCAGCCCAGAACCTTGTAGGTTAATGGTTGTTTGATTTATATCTTACTATGCAATCTCCTAATTCTTTGCCCCATTTTAGAATAAAAAATTTGTGTGCATGTATCTGGAATTATTAAGACAGACTGAGTGAATGCCTGTTGAGTGAAAGGGAGGGAACAATCTGGTTCACCAATAGATGAGAACCCATTTTAGGACGTGTGTACCCGTGGATATGTCTCTGGACTTTTTAGTCCCTTTTTATTTTATTTTTGTCTTAACATATTAAAATTGCTTGTGTTTTCATTTCTAAACATCTAAGATAGAAGCCATTATCTTGCATTGCTTCTTTAAAACACAATTGTGAAAGCATTTCTTGTTATATTACATTTCAGGGATATTTTGTTACTTGTACTATGGGAAGCTAATAGGCCTCATAAACTGTACCTAGAATATAAGTTGTACTGGTAGCATATTCCAACCTCTAAATGCCTTTCATGTCAGCATGAGAGATATCATCAGGCATTTGAAAGCTCGGGCCTATTTATAAAGATACCATCAAAACCTGCCTGATGTAGCTGACTTATGAATCAATTATCTGAACTACACCAAGTGATGTATCTATTCTGAATTTTAGAGCCATATATTTGAAGCTAAACTACACACAGATAAACTATTCAATAGCCTATCATGATTCTTATCTTCATGTTTATATCTGTCAAATGTGGGGAGAAAATAAAGCAACATCTTACTGATTTTACAGGGAAGAGTTTTTAAAAAACAAATCACACTTACAAATTCTCTCTCTTTCTGTAACACACACACACACACACACACACACACACACACACACACACACACCTGGCTGTCAATTACTTATGACCTAAGAGAAAATGAACACAGAGATAACAAAGAAAAATTTAGATAACATTCAGAGCATGCAGAGATTACTCTTGTTTTAAAAGGGCGGAAATAACAAGTAATATTAATTCTCTTAAGTTTCATGTCTTAAAAGGCTGAGTATTTTAGTAAACAAATATGTCATTGCTGTTATAAAAGTTACAAAGCCACTGGATGTGGAAACAGTCAGCTTTCATCCCAGAGGTTGTTGAAAATCAGCCAAATTTGAGAGAGATGTATGTCCTTTCTGTTTTGCTTGTAGGTGATACTTACCTTCAGTCCTTGGGGAGACGCTCTATCCACTGAGCCAAATTGGCTAAGGATAAATGTGTGTGGGTTTTTTTTAAAGTACTTCCCATATTCTTAGATGATAATATCCTCCACCATTATGGACTTCACAATATTATTATGGACAAAATTGCATGTATCAAAGACTTACTTTTTACATAAATGTTTATTAAAATATTTATATGCTTATATCCAAAATAGGAATAGAATAGCATATTGAACTAGAAATATTTTTTGTGTTAGAAGAGTTCTAAAATAGGCTAAGTGCTATGCAGGAAAGAATTAACCACTAATTCTGCAGAGAATGAGAAAGGTAAAAGAACCTATTTAGCTGGAGTATGCTGGAAATGTTTATGGAAGAATAGAAAATTGAATGGAGTCATTAGGCACTGAAATTACTCTTCTAATGAAAGACATTATTGATCCTTAGAATATTGTCTCCATTAATTTTAAGAAAATTATATTGGCAAGTTCATATCAGGTTACCAAACTGAAATAAGGCATAACCCACAATCTAAAATCAAGATCATAAAAATGTCAGTCTCTGAAGTAAATTTTCATGCAAATGAATAACAATAGATTGGATTAGCCATCTATATAAATCTTTCCAAAGATATATACTTGAGAAATAATTTCTGAATAGCAGATGATATGGGGGATGCCTAATCTTTATTATGATTCCTTATTGTAAGTTTTTAAAACAAATAAAGAATATTAAAGAAAAAATGAAATTTCTCTTGAAATGACCACTCAAATCCACTTAGAAGTTTTATCCTTATACTAGGGGCCCAGTGCACGAATTCATGCACCTTGAAAGGAACTGTGGGCCTTGAGGCTGTGGTGAGCACAGGGGCAGGTCTCGGCCCATCCTCCATGACCCTGCCTGGCCCCTCCCACCATGCCCCTAGTCCTCTGTCTGCCAGCAGGGAACCCCCATTCCTACTGCTGCTGCTCCCATGCACTGATGACACCAGCTCCGCTCATACCTGCTGAAGGCATGGAGCGATTGGGGCTGGCGCCAGCAGCGGGTGCAAGCGGCAGCTGCTGCCCTGTTCACCCCACAGGAGCAGGGGGATGTGGAGAAGCCCTCAGGGGCGATAGGGCTGGCAGTCGCCATTCGCACCCACTGATGGCACCGAGTGATTGGGACTGCCATCAGGCACTGGCAGCAGGTGCGAGTGGGGGCTCCTGCTGTGGGTGCGAGTGCGTCCAGTGCTGGCAGTGGGTGCGAGTGGTGGCTCCAGTGCCAACAATTGAGTGTGAGTGGGGCCGATGCTGGCAGCAAGTGTGAGTGCCGGGTGGGACCGCGGCACACAGGAGCAAAAAATTTTCAGTAACCACCAGAAGCTCGCCCCAATGACAGCAACCAGTGCCCCACCTTGGTTTGGCACCCCCACTCACCTGCTCCACCATCCTGCCATGGCCAATGCCCGCCTTTTTCCACACATGCCCCCTGGTGGTCAGTGCACGTCATAGCGACCACTTCTTCGGTTGTTCCAGTTGTACTGGTTGTTCCACCATTAGGTCTATTTGCATATTAGCCTTTTATTATATAGGATGTGGTATGAATTTGGATGCAGAGGACACATAGGGAAGTTGGACTAGACAACCCTCTCTAATTGGTTTTTCCTACCTCCATGCATTCCTAAGAAGGCAATCATGACTAAAATTATGGGCTTCATGAAAGCAAATATATTCATGCATTGGAAGTGACTATATAAGTAATATACTTCAATGATCAAAAATCTCACAGTATAATTGTATCATATTAGTCTAATTTAAAGTTTTTATATGGTTAGAAATACTGAGAAATATAATAAAAGACACTATAGGTCTGCCTTTGCACAGGAGCTAATCAGAAAGAACTTTCTCACACACTATGTATTTAAAACAAAATATAGGGGTCTAAAGCTGGAAAAGATATACAGTTAAAGATGAGTAGGAATGTAATAAAAATTAAATATTTAATTTGTGATATGAAATAAATAAAATTTGTGAACTTTCAAAGAATATTTCTTTCACTGTAAGGTGATAAATGTATGTCTTCAATACTTAATGTTGTAATTATGCTGTTTATACCTAGTATGAGTATAAGTATATAACATTTTAAAAGAAATATTTATGTGGAAAAATCAGTTTGATACATGCATAAATCAAGAAAAAATCAAAACAGCAGTAACTCCATTTAATGAGGCAAGAAGAAAATACAAATAAGCAATCAACAGATAAAAAACTTTTCAAGTTCTTAGTAAACAAAAAAGTTAAAATAAAAATACTAAAAAGATTCACTATCATGGCCTATCATTCTGGCAAATGTTCAGTGCCAAAACCAGTAGTGAGGTTGGCATTTCTTGTACACTGACGATAAGTATATATTGATTCAACTTCACAGGAATTCAATTTGTCCATAATCAACAAGAAACTACATACAAAAAATATCTGGTTTTCTCTATCTATTTCCATGATACTATATAGAATTAATATGTTCTGTACAACATTTAAAGAATTAAAAACAAGATAACATTTTAGATAACACTGTATTATTTATTTATTTTTGACACATTGTTTTTATTACTAAATTTAGAGAGGGATGCAATAAGAAAATACATATAAATTCATTTTTAACATATATGGTTAGTTCCATGAAAGTTATAAATGCTATGATTTTCTGTAAAGTTTCAAATTTATAGTAGTCAAGACTATACCAAAATATAGGTTAATTTCAATTTCTACAAGGTTTAAATTTTTTAAAAATTATTTCAGTTACATTTTTATGTGAAAAGGAGAAATAAATTCTGATTATTATACCCTTATATAAAGTTATATCACACTTAATTACAAAAAAGGTAAATTTATTCAAATAAATTATTTCTGTAGTTTAAATTACATGAGTTTGAGTGAGACCATGAATATACTTAAGACCATGAATAAACTGTTCTTTCATCTAGTAACTCAACATTTGTAATTATTCTGCATAAATTTTAAAACGTACCCAAATACACAAAACTTTTAAAATAATGTAATAGCCATTAGGAGATAAAAGAATAAGGTGTTGAGATATCAAAAACATATGGAATTAAAAATTGATGGCATAAAAGTGTGCATAGCATGCTCACATGTAAAAAAGGAGTTGGCTTTACTTAACATACACTTTTCATAAAATCTTATATGTTTGTGTACTTGTGAATATATGTGTTGTTACCTGAAATTTTTTTGGAAGAAAGCTCCTAGTATGTACCTGTGAAATGGAAATCTGTTGAGAAAATACATATCAGCATTCTTACGTATTTTTTTTTGTTAATGTGTTTGATTTCTATGCACTACATGTCTGATTCTAGTGATGATGAGAATAATATTTATAAGCTCCTTAGATGCTGGAGTGAAGCTGCCCTAATGGTACAGTTTTATGACCTTGGACTAGTTACTCAAATCTCCTAATTGTCCTCATGTGTAAAATGTGAATGACATGAGCTTAGTTGCATAGAATTGTTAATTAAGAAAAAAATTAAGAAGTGATTGACATTTGATAAACATTATATAATCTTATTTTATTAAACATAAAGTTATATAATTACATGTTTGTTATATTCCTCAAAGAAGTGTGTCTTTGTAAGGACTTTTCCATTGATAGGCATTAATGTAGATTCTAGAAATAAAAATGTAAAGAAATATGATACAACTGGAGGAAACAAATAGAGGAAGCAAGGAAAGAAGGAAGAAACGGAAGGAAAGAGGAAAGGAAGGAAGAAAGGAAGCAGGGGGCAGAAAGAGAAGAACGAGAGATGGAAAGAAAGGAAGAAAATGAGGGAGGAAAAAAGGCAGGAAGACAAGAAGGAAGGACAGGAGGAAAAGGGACTAAATGTCTTTCGAGGAAGCAGATGATTTTGGACCCGTCACTCACTTAAAAAATTAAGAACCTTTCATTGTATAGTGCAATATTATTGACTCTAAGCACAATGTTATCCAGCAGATTTCTAGAATTTTTTCATCATGGAAAAACCATTTTTAAAATATGTTTTATTGATTTCAGAGAAGAAGGGACAGGAAGAGAGAGATAGAAATAGCAATGGTGAGAGAGAATCATTGATTGGCTGCTCTGCACACCCCTCACTGGGGATTGAGCCCGAAACGAACCCAGCCATGTGCTTGACCAGGAATCAAACTTGTGACTTCCTAGTTCATAGGACGACAGTCAACCACTGAGCCACATCGTCCGGGCAAGGCATTTGTTTTTATAAGTATTTTTTCCCTATATCTCAGGGGCAATGTAGGCCTTAGAAAGGGAAGTTTGAATGGCATAACATGCTATTAAAAAGTAAGGAATTTGGGTATTTTGATGCTCATATTCTTGGCTGCCTGTTGGTGCATTAGAAACCGCTGTTTAAAAGCAGATTTTTACACATTGATAAAAGGTATGTTTTTTTTCCTCATCCTGTAGTAGTATAGTTGCTACAGTGCTGAGACAGATGGTCCCATCATGTGTAGTCAGAGATGTGTGTTTTCAGGGAAGCTTCTTAAAAAGATAGTTTCCCTTTGGATATGTCGGTACGTAAGGCAGAATGAGCCATTCTAGATTCCTTCTTTGCTGCTGTCGAGTTACCACACACATACAGAATGTGTCAGCTGTTGCTGTGGGAATCACCCCATGAGATACGTGTCTTATGTGGAGATTAGGAAGCATATAGCGGAGAGTGCTCACCACTATGATAAGCAAGGGTAACAAGCTACCAGCATGAGGTGGCTCTCTCAACTTGGGAAGAATGATGCTCTAGGTATTTAGAATGAAGCTGTTTTCTCTTCTTAGGCACCAAATATTGTTCTTTCACCCTTTCAAACTGAAAGAGGGAGCTCACACTTATATAGTAAACTCAAAGTTACATGACTCTCTGATCAAGTGGAATACTTCTTTAAAGCTACTCACAGAACACAACCATGAAAGAGAGTAACAACTGGGGTGGTTGCCACAAAATAAACAATATCAACCAATAATTGCACTGCAGTCTTGAAATAAGAATGGTTTTATTATTAATGTAATGTATATTTCTTTAAGAATTGAGAGCTTGGAATTAAAGAATAGAACAGATGCCCCAGAAGTCATTTAATCTATACAGTCAGTGAGTTTCAATTTAAATATTATATGTTACTTGCAAAAACTTCTTTTGCATAGCTATTGTATGTACATTTTCTAGTTTATGGTTTCACATGTGCTAGGATTTAGCAGTCTCACTATTCCTTAGCAGAATACTTTGACATTAGGTTATTAGCTGCACAACAAGGAAGACATAATGAATTACATAGGCAACTGAAAGTTCTAGGTAAAGAACAGATTGCATGCCTGTGTGCAGTTCTTTCACATAGTAATAAAAAACCTTCAGCAGTCTTTTAAATTCCTTTTGGATAAAGTCATAGTTGGCACCACAAATGGATATACCTAAATCTGCAAGAGAAAATTATTTCACTTATAGTACAGAAGAGAAAGCATTGAGAAAATAGGCACCACATCATCTGACACCTATTGTCAAGATAGTCATTGTCAGTGGAAACACATGCAACTAATCTACACTAATATAAGAGTAACATGCTAATTGACCATACCTTTGTGACGCCCACCAGCCAATCAGGAGTGAGTATGCATATTAACCCAACAAAGATGGCGGGTTAGTTTGCATATGCAGGCACTGAGTGGCTGGGGGCAGGGTGGGATGCTTGCATAGTCGCCATGGTGACAACCCAGGTGTTCTGCACCACCCCAGCCACTCTGGGCCTCTGGGCAGCATGGAAAGGCAGAAAGGCGGCTCCGGGTCACATCGGAAAGGCCAAAGGCGGTGCCGGCAGCCACGGGAAGGAAGGCCCATTCTTGCACGAATCTTTGTGCATCGGGCCTCTAGTTCTAATATAACATCTACTAGAGGCCTGGTGCATGAAAATTCATGCACTGGAGGTGGGGTTCCTCAGCCTGGCCTGCCCCCTCTCACAGTCCAGGAGCCCTCAGGAGTGGGAGGCGACCTGGCAATCAGGGGAAGGCGATGCCCCATCACACCTCTGCTGCTGCCACTGCTGGCAGTACAATCCTCAGTTGGCCCTGGTTACCTGAGCCTTGGGTGGCCCTGGGCAGCTGGGGGGCTGAGGGGACTGGGGGACTCCAAAGGCAGTCATGTGGAGAAGTCAGATACGCCTGGGGGTGGGCCTGGCTGTGCTGTGCACCTGCTACCCCAGGGGGCTGAGGGGACTGGGTGCCACCATCTTGTGCCTATGGGTGCCACACCCAGTCAATTAGCATATCCCCTCCTTATTGGTTATGGGCGCCATCATCTTTGTGAGGGCATGATGGTCAATTAGCATATTCACTCTTTATAAAATAGGATACTACTGCTGTAGTTGATGAGTTGTCTTTAGGCCCATTTCTGCACCAAGTTATATTAAAAAAACTCACCAATTTGAAATCTACCAAACATTGAAAAGCAATTTATATCTTTAGTAAAATTTCTCAAATAAGTGACAAAAAATATTACATATCCCTAAGCCAAATACCCTAAAATTCAATTACCTTTGCAAATCTCTCCAAAGTCCTCAATATTTCAGAAGTCTTCCCCCATCCATCTTTCTGATTTTGTCCAAAACATGTCATTTTCTTTCTTAAAACACTAATTCCAACTTGATAATATTACTTCTTTCTTTTGTATTATTTTTAGAGATTGATTTAATCACCTCCTGACTCAGCAACCTCTTCATCCATTATCATGGACAACAGTTTCAGCTAGAAACGTCCATATAAAGCAGAATGATGGAGAAATATTGCTATGTGTCCATTTCACAATATTGATATAAAAGTGCCTTGGGGGAATAATTTGCTTTTATTTTCTTATTCTTTTCTTTGTTTTTCTTTAGTCACTTATTTTTTTTCTTTTCTCTTTTCTTTATTATGTCCTCTCTTATTTCTTTTTTACCCCTTTTGTGTAAATCAGGAAAGACTTCACAGAAGTGAAATGTTCACTGGCCATTCCTCCAGCATTTTCCTCACACTTAAAGTCAATAATCTTTACCATGGCCTGAAATGCTTTCTATAGTATCTGCTTGTGTCAACCTATTGGACCTCATCTAGTTATAGAATGCAAAGTCATTGAGGAGGACAGAAGTTAATTCTTGGGTGATTGGTAAACATTGTAGTTATATGAACTCCAGTAAATATAGGAAAGTCAAACACACACACACACACACACACACACACACACACACCCACACACACCCCTTTTCTCAGTTCATTGCTAATGGATGCTTCCAAACAGTAAAATGGACCATATACTACACAGAAGGAGAAGATATGAAAAAAAAATAAGTGGTTATTGGGTTTCTGGGATCTATCCCACCAGAAATTTGTGAAGATGAAGGAGCTGTTTTTAAGCACTCATTCTCTTCTTGTCCTTTAAAGCTTTTTACTTTCTATTTGTATTTTATATCGCATGCCTACCAGGGAAAATTTTTGAATATACTTGCTTTTCAAAGTAAAGCTTCACACTTAATAGCTGCAAGATTCATGGCAATTTACCAACCTTTCTTCATTTCAGTTGTCACATCTTGAAAATGAAAACACACACACACACACACACACACACACACAATGTTTATTTCATAGAATCAGAAGAATTAAATCAGATAGCACTTAGTGTACTGTATAGCAAACAAAGAACAGTCAGTAAATACTTCCTCACTTACTTTTCTTTATTAGAATACTTGAGGCCCGCTGCATGACATTCATGCACTGTGGGGTGGGGGGAGTCCCTCAGCCTGCCTGTACCCTCTCGCAGTCTGGGACCCCTCGGGAATGGGGAGCGGGCCTTGCCTGGCAGTCGGACATTCCCCTAGGTGTCCTTAGCGCTGCCGTGGAGGCAGGAGAGGCTCCTGCCATAGCTGCTGCACTCGCCAGCTGTGATCCCGGCTTCTGGCTGAGCGGCCACTCCCCCTGTGGGAACGCACTGACCACCAGGGGGCAGCTCCTGCATTGAGCATCTGCCCCCTGGTGGTCAGTGAACGTCATAGCACCAGTTGTTCCCTGTTCAGTCATTTTGCATATTAGGGTTTTATTATATAGGAGGATATTTTCCTGAAAGGGTCTAATATCAAGAGGTTATACTACAGGGAGAAGTTTTTTCAGTGAATTGCTTATCCTCAGGGCATACATATTTTAAGCTTCATATGTAATTATAAAATAGAAAATATTTTAATTTAACTACTTTAATTAATTTAACCCCCTATATTAAAAAAGTTTTCTAAAATGTTTGAGCTGGGATAATTGAGATACAATTTTTCCAGTAAGTCTGATCTGTTGGAAATGATAGTATTTAAATATTATCTATTAGTCACAAAGCTTCTTTTAATATATTTTGTCAATGTAGTCTTTAAATATATAAAACATCAAAGAAAAATTAAACATATGAGTTCTAGATCTTTAACTGTTTATAAATTATTAGCATCAAATATCACAGTTTTATCATAAACATAATGATGTTTTATATCTTTATGGTACTAGGTACCATAGGAACCATTAATCCCTATTTCTAATAAAACCTCAAAACTAGTTCATAAATAATGAACTAGTAGTTGTTAAATAATATGTTTTTATAGTAAAAACTTTACAATTAACAAGTCAGGCATTATCAATTTCTCTATGATTATTATAGCTTCCATAGTAATCTACACTCTAGTAACATAGATTAGGCAGCACTTTAAAGAGCAGCATCATTAGCTTTGGTTTCATAAAAAAGATGAGAAGAAACCGGATTTTTAATTTCTTGTAATCTTAGAGTTTCAAACTGATACCAAATCTCTTAGACAAAAGAAATAAACAAATAATCTATAATAATAGAAGTATAATATGCTAATTAGACCGGATAGCCAAACGACTTTCCAGACATCATTCTGGATGTCCTTCTGGACCACGCTGCAGTGGCGGGGGCTGAGGCAGAGGCAGTTAGGGGCGATCAGGCAAGCAGGCAGGCAGGCCAGCAGTTAGGAGCCAGCAGTCCCGGGTTGCAAGAGGGTGCAGGCCAGGCTGAGGGATCCCGACCACCCCCCTCCAATGCATGAATTTTGTGTACCAGGCCTCTAGTACTGTATGTAATTTTGAATTTGACTTTTAAATTTTAAAACTATCTTTGGGAGCTAGCATTTAATAATATATTTTACAACAGTCTGATTTTCGTTTAGATTTCAAAATCAAACAGAGTAGCATCTGGAAATTTGTGAAGCTATACAACAGAAGACTTAATTAATTAGATATAATTAATGTTTATCATTTAAAGGATATACATATAAGAAACAGAAAAATAGTCACAGAAGGAAAGGTCAATACGTAACAGCAAGCATCAGATATATTTTAAGTGGTTGAGTCTAGACAAATAATGACAGTATAAAAATAACAATATTATGTTAATTGAATAGCTAAAAGTTCAGAAGATTAAAGAAAACAATTAACTTTACACATTTTAAGTTACATATATATTTATAATATCTAAGGTAAGAATTTTCAGTTCTAATTGGGATAGAGTAGTTATCAGTGGGTTACTATGGCCCAAACAATAACATTCCTTTATGAGTTATGTGATTACTTTTGCATGTGGAGTTGAAGGAAAGATTCATTTAATCTAGTTTCCAGGTGGTGGGAGTTCCATCCAGAATTTTGAGATACCAATTTGACGATCTGTCTAAATTTTATTTCAACCCATTGCTACTTCCTCCTCATTAAGCAGAAACAATTGGATTCTGAACAACTGGTTCTGCCCAGGTCCCATTTCTCTACATCTCATGTTTTCACTCAGCATCATTTTTCCTTTGCTGATCATCTGACCCTGGTTCCAGGTTCCTGCTCTGAGCACGAGGGACCTATCTCACTCCATAGTCTCCTCTTCATATCAGCCATTGAGTTCTAAATAGGGCCATCTGGTTGTAAAGAACACATACTCATTTAAGCTGCCTTAATAAACATGCAGTTTGTAATCAGGACTCACATGGACCTGGAATTAGTATTTTTTTTTTCTTCAGTAAATGAAACATCTCTGGAGAACAGCTTACTTTGTCTCTTTCTTAAGATGTGGTGCAGCGTATTGGTGAAGGTAGCTTCTCATCAGTGTTCAGTGGTGTGACCTGTAAGCTGTGTGGTCTTGGGAAATTGCTTCATTTTTCCATTTCTGGACAATACATAAAATAAAAGCACCTACTCCATAGGTTTGTGATGACTGGTACATGTAAAACAGTGATGTTGGGCTGGAGCACAGAGCACACTAAGTATGTGTAAACTTTGCGACTGCTTTGTATAAACTTCATACTCACTTTTTATTTTTTTTAAAATTGAGGTTAAATGTATACAATATAAAATTAAACATTTAAACTTTTACAATTCAGTTGCATTTAGTACATTGACCATGTTGTGCAAACACCACCTCTATCTACTTCCAAAATGTTTTTATCACCACAAAAGAAAACCCCATACCCATTAAGAAATCTATCTCCATTTTTCCAGGGCCATTTGAAAAAATGTGATAGAAAAACATAACATAACACTTACCATCATAACAATTTTAAGTGTACAGTTTAGTAGTTTTAACCATGTTCACATTCTTGTATAACAGACTTGTAGAATTTTTTCATCTTGTAAAGCTGAGACCGTACACACATTGAACAGCAAATTCCCATTTCTTCTTCTCCCAGCCCTTGAAACCACCATTCCATTTTCTGTTTCTATAATTAGACTACTTTAGATATCTTATTAAACTGTAATAATAAAGTAATTGTCTTTTTGTGACTAGTTAAATTCACTGAGCATAATGTCCTTCAGGTACATCCATGTTGGAATGTGTAACGATTCTGCCCCCCTCTGTTTTGTTTGTTTGTTTGATTGTTTGTTTGATAGTGGAATAATGCTCTATTGTACACATACGCCACATTTTCTAATCCATTCATCTGTTGATGGAAATTTAGATTACTATCATTTTTTGGCTATTGTGTGTAATGCTACAATGAACATTGATGTCCTCAGTCAATTAAAAAAAATTTTAATCCTCACCTGAGGATATGTTTTCATTGATATTTTAGAGAGGAAGAGAGAGAGAGAGAGAGAGAGCAAGACAGTGAAGGAGAGAGAGAAAGAAAGATAGAGAAATGTCATGATCAGTTGCCTCCCATAAGCACCAGGACCAGGGATTGAACCTGTAACCTTTTGGTGTACATGATGATGCTCCCATCAACTGAACCACCCAGCCAGGGCCACTTTTAACATTTTACTTTCTCTGCAAGTTTTCAGTGTTCTCCTCCTACTACACACTTGCATATATATTCTTTATATTTTTAATATCTTTCTCTACTTCCTAGGTTTTGCTTATAATAATAATATTTTAACTTAATCATAATTAATTTTACAGTCCACTTGATATTGTAATGTACTGAGGACTTATTGGTCTATATTGTTGGCAAGAAATTGGGGCTTATGTCTCTACTATATATAGTACCATGATCTGTAGGCTCATGTTAAATCTGATCAGACTTACTAAAACATCTAGATTATTTGTTTGAAATACATGTGCCAAAATTATGCTTCTTCTCTGATCCCATTAAAAGTAAAATATTATTCATTTTTTGAAGTTGTATTTTTTTAAGAATTTGAAATTGAAAAACAAGATAGTTTTTCATAGTCTTAAGCTAAACAGGGATATAGCACATTTCAATATTTCTAATTAAACTGACAGACCTAGGTAATGATAACATCTGTGTGTTTTTTTATAATAAAACCTATTGATGGGGCTGACCTGAATATTTCTTATTTGTAAAAGACAACAAATGAAGATAAACAAAGTTAAAAAGGAAGAAACTGGGAATGAAGTCACCACCAAACAGCTAATTCTATAACTCATTCCAATATTAATTTTCTCCGAGGAATTTTTTTGAAGAAAACTTCATTTAATAAACATTTAGTGCACTTAATCAATATGAAATTTTCAGGGTGTTTAAGAGCTATTTGACCATAGATATGAAAAGTGCCACAAAAGTCTCTTTATCTCTCAAAATTATATTCAGAAAAATATTTACTCTTGTTAATAGAATTCAACTTTCAAGTCACAAGTAAATGGAAAATTTAATTCATTTGTACCCATCAGATATCTTTTAAATTTTGCTTTTAGTGTGCTTATAAAAGAAAAAGAAAAAGCATAGGTTAATGGATAGATGACATTGTTAACCTGATGGGAAATAAGAATAAAAAGTCACCTTGTCTTACCCTTAAAACCTGACCAAAAAAAAACGACCCAAAAAGAAATAAATCTGGCTATAATAAACAACATGGTTTGCAATGTTTGAAATTACAGAAGAGATTTTTGCTATATAGAATCAAACATTTCTAGAAAGCAGTCTTATTTATAAGCTGAGGATTGAATCCATAATCACCACCAACTTTTCCAGTTCAACTGTGAGATGGAGGTATTATCAACAGATGTGTCGACACAAAACAAACATTGAGAGCTGGTACTTTTAAACAGCTCAGAAGTAAATGAAACACAAGCAACATAATTCCACTTAACTTATAATTGTGACAACCAGAACCAAAAATTATATACAGGCTAGGCAAGCAGCACGTGTTAGTCCTTCTCTGTAATAATACTATTTACTTTCTCGTTTTAATATTCATTTTCTGGCTAAATGGAGTATTCCATTCAGAAGTTGTATTTTTTTTATGTATATACGTCCTGCATTTTATTTTTTCCCCCTATAGTATTTAATTTGGACATAATATTGTCTCATCTTTTGACCTTTGGGTGGATTGTTATGAGTAAAAACAGTGCATATGAGAATTTATGCAACTAATAAGTGTGGGAGGTCTGCCACTAGGGGGAGAGCAAATACAGTTTTGAGAGAGCCAGGAAAGACAGAGAACTAACACGTATTGAGTCTACTTTCTGTGGAACTTGAGGCTTGGCATTTTTACTTGTTATATGCAGTTATCTAATTCTTTCAATAGTTTTGAAGGCAGGGTTTCTATATAGGAGGATAAATAGCCTTCTAATGCTCAGAAATTCTGTGCTTGATCCCACGTGATAGAATTAGAAAGCACGTGAGCCTTTATTTCAACCTAGGCTTATATCTATATTCCCCAATAACATTTTTCTGATAGTAGTAGGAAGTGATTGAGAAAACTTGAATAAAAGAATTCTTATTATTCCCGCTGCTTTCTGATACCCCCTGACACGCACATCACACACACACACACACACACACACACACACACACACACACACATCCCAAGGAGTCTTGGTATGGGACAGGCCAGTTATGGGCAGACTAGAAATCAGCAGAGGTGGGATCAGGCACACTCATGTGCAAGCCTTACTGGCCAGAGGGCTGCTGCTATGGGTATGTCATCGCCTGCTGGAAATGGAGTCATTACTAACAGAGTGGGGAGGAGCCTGGGTAGAGATGAAGACACACTTTCCTTTAAGCAATTCTGAGAAATGCAGAGTTTTTTGTTTGTTTTATTTTTTTTAGAATCTGGACAGATCTGACTTCTATTGAACCTCCACATTTTTTTATGTTTGTTAATTTATTTTTTATAATCTTGCTCTAACAATGTCTATACAGGTGTAGTTTTGGGCTGCCTACAATGGCATCTTTTCATAGTATTTCTGGTTGGAATGCAATGTTAACTAAGGCTGTTATCCATTGACTTTAAATATATAAAGGTCAATTTGACAGGACAATGTCCTAAAATTCTCTGTTATTAGCATATCAAAGAGTGTTTATTTTAGGCTAGAGCAGTTTCTGTTAGCTGCAACTGGACTTTGACTGTTAATCATGTTTTCACATGATTCAGTGATAAAATGAGAAAAACTTAAGAATTTCTGAAGACTTTTTAAAAAATCACATGTTAGAGTATAAGTTGAGGGAGAGAGAGAAGGGAGGGAGAATTTGCAATGATTTAGGAGATAAATCTGAGACTACTCAAAGGCAAGACTAACTAATCCAACCTTGGTGGCCCAACATCAGTTACCCAGAAAAGCAAAGTCTGCCTACTTATTATGTTTTACAAGATGTGAGAAGTCTCTCTACTTCTATTCTACAAAAGAATGAGTGCATTTTAAAAAAGTCTTTCTTTGTTTTGTAAAGAAATGTTTGTAAAAATATTACTCTATAATGAAGGATCTTCATAGATTTGTGCATTCCCTCAGTGGTCTCTGGCACTCTGAAATTCAATGCAGAATGGTGTGTATGTTAATATAGAAAATTTTCAAATGAGAAATCTTCTAATGTAGCTGATGGCCAGATTATCAAAAAGTGCCATGGTCTGAAAGCCAAGAGGCAAAAGGAACTCTGTAACTCTCTATAACTGCTTAAACTATGCCACGCTCTGTCATACATGGAAACCACTTTCTCTACATTATAGTTATACTTCCTCTATGCATGAGAATATTCCCATGTTTATGTGATATGGTTATATTCTCTTTACGATGATTTATTTCACTGCATACTGATTAGTCACTCTTTATTTGTGCTATACTTAAATAAAATATATATTTTTTAGAATGCATTTCTTATGTAGATGCTTCAAAAATGTCACCAAACACTACTAATTTGTATTAACTAATTTGTGATGCTCTATGGATTTCCCTTTCTTTTACATACCTTCCTTTCTGCCTTAAATCCTCTAATATTCTGCCAGGCATTGACATTTATCTTTAATCACTTTTGAGGTCACAGCCAGTATTCTAAGGAAAGTGGTCCCTTAAGGTATTTGTTCTGGGCATTGGGTTAAGGAAGCCTGTGGACTTGCTTGTAGGCAAGATGGAAAGTGCAAGGTAACAGTGTTCTCATTTGATCTTTCATTTATTTGATCTTTTATTTATTTGTCATTTGACATTTCATTTATTTGGTATCATTCTCTTCATTTCTGAGACTCAAAAATTTCTATAAAATAATATTTCATATTCTTTGTCTCCTTAGTATTTTATTTTTCACATATCCCAGAGACAGGAAGAGACCTAACTTGTGAATGTTAGTCTGTCCTACCTCTTGTTGGACTGAGTCAGAAAAATTAGAATCTGCATTTGAGAAAAACTGCTTCTTGGTAATATGGTATCTATTCTTAGGATGATCTCAGGTTCGGTTTTGTCATTTTTTGTCGCCAGAGATGTTTCAGGCTTAATTTGCTTGGTCCTCAACTTGTTCATCTTTCTGGCAGTTCAGGGTATCCATAATGCTCTGCTCCAACACCATATTTCAAATGAGTTCTTTTTTCCCCTATTAGCCTTCTTTATTGTCCAATTTTTGCATCCATACATAGTAATTAGGAATAGAAGTGTGTGGATGATCTTAACCTTGGTCTCTAATGACACATCTTTGCTCAGAGTGATTTTTACTAATTCTTCCATGGCTGCCCTTCCTAGTCTCAGCCTCTTTTGATTTCTTGGCTGAAGCCTCCATTTGAATTAATGACTGAGCCAAGGTAAGCAAAATCTTTAACAACTAGATGTCATCATTGTCTATGTCTATCTTCATGATTTATGATTCTCTTTCCATGACACCAAAGCCCCCCTGTGAATTGTAGTTCCTCTGTCTGTCCACTACATGATTATACTTGCTTGCCCTACTTTAAAGATTGGCTAAGGGCATAAATTTGGTAAGGAGACTGAAAGCTATTTGAAATTACCCGGCCTATACATATATAAAGAACATTGTTATAAATAAAGATAACTAGGTTAAAACAAAAAATAAATACAAGTGTTCTGTGCTGAGCAGGAGTACCACAAACCACCAATTCTCTGCTTAACCTAAGTCAGCCTTAGCACAATTTAACTTCAGATTTTGCTAAAGAGAAAAACAAAACTACTTCCTAATTGAAAAAGTGATCTTGTTTTGAAAGTTGTTTAGTGTATACTGTATTTCAACCAGAATGATTGGATTTTACTGCTTTAATCAAGATACTATATTAAAAGAATGAGTAGGGCTTTTTTATGCTAAGCAAATTATACTAGTAACTAGTTTGTAATTTGTGATTGTGCATGATTCCGATAGCGAAGAAATTTCATTACAGGTAGGATGAAAAAGCAGAATGCATGTGCATTTGCATGTCTGGATGCAGCTAAATAAATAGTAAAGCTCATTGATAACAGAGGCCATTATAATTTGAATAAGATTATATTCTCTCTAGGGGAGATAAAGGGTAATGAAAGACAATTCAGGGCTAGTTTGTTATTACTTCATCAAATACCTCAGCCTCCAGCTGATAAAACTCTCTTGCATGGCTCCCTTGAGACATTAACAACGATGATGCTGCCAACCGTTTGTAGTGATTTCTGAAATCATTAATATCACTATTTAAATGAGTTTGTGATGTAGTATCACACAGGGTAGAGCCAGAGGTGAAACTGCTACATGTGCTTTCATAAAACCATAAGTGAGTCATGATAAACAATAGGATGAATTGTAGCCAGCCTGGGCAGATGCAATGAAAGGTCAGTCGCCAGCAAAACTAACAATGGGCCTTAATGACATATTAATTATGTTACTTACAAAAATTCAGAATCCTATAGTAACTTCATTTGCTTAAACCCTATTGACCAAATTTAAAAATAAGCACTTTCTTTTGTGACTACTAACTATGCTGACTTTTACTGATTATATTCATATTTATTGTCTTTATTTCTCTTGCATATGTCCATCCGTTGTGTGAATCTTCCCTGACTATAGATCTGTAGATAGTGATTTCTGAAACAGATGATCTCAGTGTACTTCCAACGGGGCACAAAGGGTGACACTGCCTTTTGTTTGTTTTGATATAGGTCTGTTTAATAAGAGGGTAGGTTTCATTTTGCTAGAATTCATTTGGGTATGACATAAAATATACAGAAAAGTTTTTAAAACGCATAAACAAAGAAATGGTGATGAAACCTCCTAGCTTTAAGCAGATATTTAAAATTAGACATGTTGGCTTGAATCTGACAGATGCCAGTTTGAAAATTGCTTTTACTTTAAATTTCAAATTGCTATTCAATAATTTCCCAAACCTAAGTGTCATGATAGCTTTTAACACTCAATTTGCCTCCTGTTGATGACTAATTATAACTGTAACTCAGTCAAATGCATCATTTTATAGGGAAGATTTTTAGAGAAACAAAATCCTAATATTTAAAAAGATATGAGGTTTGCTGGGTAAAATCAGTAAGAATATATGCAAGATAGGATAGTCTTTCAGAAGAGAAAATTTTACTGCCATAACTTCACTGGAAAAAATTTAGTCATCTGTGATAAGTAGAGCTATTTAACTTTTTACATATGTCCATATGAAACAAAAGCTAATTATAGCAGAATATTCCAGATATTTTATAAAGCACATAGACCTTATTATAGACCTACCAACACATCTTCTCATTTTTCTAATTGCTCTTATTGAATATAAATAAATTAAATTACCATGGCCCTAGTGAAAACCCTCTGCTGTTGCATAGACTTCTCTTGAATGTAGTTGCTTATGGATCTGCAAACTGACTTGTTAAGTAGTAGCATTTACAATTTACCTTTTGGGTAAAATTTAACCTCACTGAATGAACACAGTTATTTGTCTTACCTCTGCCTGCTTCTTACCTTGTCACTCTTCCAATTCCTGTGGTCGCAAACAGTTTTTCAACCATAATTTGTCAGTTCCATCCACAAATGATCATCTATTCTTTTCAACTTCCCCAGCCTTGGCTCCCTGCCCCAGAAGGGAGTCCTTGATTTTGTCCCTACCTGGTCTAATTACCCATTGTATCCTCAGCTTATAGATCTTGTTCTCACCCGTTAGCCTTAAGAATGAATTGTTTTCCAGATTCGGCTCTGATTTGCTGACTCTGACACCGGACTCACGGGGCAGCTTATACCTGGACGTTATTGCAGAACTTGGCAGCCTGTCCCCACCCCCACACACGTCTGGTCCCGACAGGCTCCCGATCATCCTGTACTTCTATCTAAGCTCACACCTCACAGGGCTGACACTAAAGTTGTCTGGTATTTGTGTCCAAGGAACTCTACTGGAGTTATCTTACAATAACTTCCACACACATTTCATCCTTTGTCTCAGTGACTTGCAACCTGTGTGTTGCAGCACACTGGTGTGCCGCGAGCATTTTTAAACCATGCAATCCCTGACCATTTAGGCAGGGGCCCTGACCTCTTTTCCCTTCGATTGTCAAATAAAAACAATGACAACAGCCAACGCAACAATGGATGTCTGGTGTGAATGAATAAAAGTTATACTGATGTTTTTTGTTAGATTCGCAAAGTATATAATATGTTATTTAAACTCTTTCTATGGCTCTTTACTATTTGCAGGGGGAAGAAATCAGGAGCTTGTCATAAGTAACAGAAACCATACAATTTATTGGCCAAATTAGCACACATTTGAATGAAAGAGAATGATGATATTTCTAGTTGTGCCAGCACAGGGAGGCAAAAGTCTGGTCAAATACAAATATATAGTTGCCCAGGTTAGGAAGCTTTCTATGGTCTGATATCTGGCTTCTTTTCTAGTCTCAACTTTTCTGATTCCAATCTCAAAATTTGCATTCAAATTCTATATCTGCCTCTGATATTTCACATCTCAAAATCATTCATGCTGTCTCTTCTGCCTGGACTACCCCTGTTGCCCATCTTTCACTAGGTTAATGCCTAATTTTTTCTTAATACTCAATTTAGGTGTCACTTCCTCTAGGAAGATTTCATTGACTCCCTCAGGATATGATCTCAAATAATGTTTTATATATGTGTGTATAGCCTATATAATAAAAGGCTAATATACAAATCGACCAAACCGTGGAAGGATCGGTCGCTATGACACTCACTGAGCACCAGGTGTCAGACGCTCAACACAGGAGTTGCCCTCAGCCTGCAGGCCCCAGGCCAGCCAAGGCAGGTGCCAGCGCGCCCCCCCCCCCCCAAACGCTCCATGGGTCGCCCCACAGAGGGAGGCAACCAGCGGAGGCAGTTGGGGGTGGGACCGGCCAAGGCTGGTGCCAGTGGGGGCCCCCCAAGCACCCTGCCGGTTGCCCCACAGATCGGCCCTGATCGCTGGCCAGGCCTAGGGACCCTACCCATGCACAAATTTCGTGCATCGGGACTCTAGTATATATATGATCACAGAAGGTTTTAAAAATTTATTTAGTCAATTACTTTGTCATAAAACATGAAAATAAGTTATTTACTTCTTTAAAAAATACCAGCTTTTCTGTTCGTTGCTAGAAACCCAAATATACAAGGGTGTTGGTTATTGCATTGAAGGAGCAAACAATAATGTAGAAATATAGTATATTTTTTTCTATAACATTAAGTTAACCAACTAATACAATAGTTTTAATAAAAATGAAGAGTCATCCATTGTTTTATATTTTTACTAAACAATTGGTTGCTCTCATGATTGCAAAGTGATTATAGTGTAAGTATCTTGTAAGCATATTGTGTTTCAAAGATATGAACTCATAGCATTCAAGCAGATTTCAGGTAGAGTATCTTTCAGATTTGCTTGGTATGGATGTGAATTTTAAAAAATTAAATAAGCAAAATATTTTGACCAGACATTTTACTAAAGCAGATATATGCATGGCAATATGAAATATATGGGTGGCACATGAAAAGATGCAGAGCATCATTAGTCATTAGGTTGTGCAAATTATAACCACAGTGAGATATCTCTGCACACCTATTATAATGTCTAAAATGTAAAATAATTGCCTTCCTAAGAGTTAGCTGATATGAAGAGAAACTGTAACTCATGTACATGGTCTATGGAATGTAAAATTATACAACCACTTTGGAAAATGGTTTGATAGTTTCTTAAAACTATTAAACATACACCTACCACAAGATGTGTACTTTTCTTGCTACATATTTATCTAGAAAAATAAAAGGTATGTACATACAAAATTTGTACACACATGTTTATAAAAGATATATTTGTAATAGTAACCTGAAAATTACTCAAATGGTCATCAGCCAGTGAATACATTTTTAAAATGTAATATAACTATACAATGAATTACTATACCACAACAAAATATGAAATATTTATATATACTACATAGGTGAATAGCAAAATAAAGTTGAATAAAATAAGTCATGAGAAAATAATGTTGAATAATATTCATGTTGCATGATTCTATTTATGCAAAATTTCAGAAAATGAAAACTAGACTAGGGTGACAGAAAACAGATCTGTGGTTGTTTGTGGGGTGGAGGAGTGGAGGGTAACAATGAGTGAGAAGGAGTGGGAAACAAGAATTGTAATGGGAAATTTGGGGGATGGTGGACAGTCATTATTTTGACAATGATAATGGTTTCAAGGTGCATTCAGATGTCAAAACTTATCAAAATGTATATTTTAAATATGTGTAGTTTATTCTATCACCTGCAGAGGGATATGAGTCAAAGGGACTGAAGGAAAACAGCAGCCTGTCCAAGATTGAATAATCCATGAGCCATAGTGAAAATGACCTTTCTCCCTTTTATTGTCCTTTCACATTTGACTTTGAATAGATAAGATATTGGTATATTAGTGGTAAGGAAACAAATTTGGGGATATGGAAGATGCTTACTGCAAATATCAAGGGGCCTATAGACATCCTCTGTTTGCAAAGTGGAAACTTTGGTAATAGTTAAAAAAACTTCAGATTAGTTGACTCTTATTTTCTGCCAATGTTGGGTTGGGCATGGGGGGGGCGGGAAGCGGAAAGAGATTAACTAACAAATTTATATGCATATAAGCATAGCTCATGGACACAGGTAATAGTGAGGTGAAGGCCTGGGGTCTGGAGGGTGGGGGGGTCAAAGCCGGGTGGAGAGGGACAAAGGGAAGAAAATGGGGTACATCTGTAATACTCTCGACTATATATATACTAAAGGACTCAGAGTACACTGTTTAAGAAGAATGTCCAGAACTTTGTAGTAGTTCCCTGGGATCAATTTTATTTCTTATAAATAATCATTAGATAAACATATATTATAGGTGCAGGTTAATGATTGCTTAGGCATTCCATACAAAGATCATTCTTTTGTCTGATTTATCAGAATAAAAAATAAATAAATTCTATTCTGTTTCACAATAGAATTCTTATTTTATATAGAGGTCACTTAGAAAAGGGTTCTTTAACCTTTATAAACAGACAAGATGGATTGTTGAAACAAAAAACAAAGAAAACATGTTACTCAAATGTAATCTTTATGTCTATAGATCACCAAAGGTCATGTTAATAAATTTAAAATAATGTAAACATTTTTAACATGTAGTATTAGAATTTTATCAGCACAGTCATATACTCTTATATACAAATTGATTGGCATTAAGGTAACACAGTGTCTTCCATTCTCATTTAATTACACAACTATGAACCACCTTTTTAAAATAAAACTAGTTTTCCAGATTTGTGTTTAGTGCTGTTACTTATTTAATCAATATGATGTCAAATATCCAAATACTTGTTTTTCCCCTATATGGTCTTTGTTTACTGTATTCTCAATTTTGCATGTGAATATACACAGAGCCCAAGGATAGTCCATGCATAAGAGTGAGAATCATAAATCTAATTGTTATTCATTTCTTTGTCACAACTGACTGTAACCTTGAAATGAACACTTAATCTCTTTGTGCCTCTATCACTTCACTCTAAAACTTGGATAATGCTACTTATCTCACTGGGTAAGAGGGAGATGTTAACGTTGTAAAGCCTGGGAGATTTTTAGATAAAGTAAACTGCTACAGAATTGCTAATCTAAAGAAATCACTATTATTATATTCCTTCCTGTAATCATTCCAATATCTGTGTTTGTGTGTATGTGTGTAAATGGAGTAGTACAAGTACTTTATCCATGTTACTTTATTTAAACTAGTCACTGGAAAATGTAATATACTAGATGTAGAAGGATTTTGGTGTAATACATATCAATTTCTCCATTAAAATGAATAAACTTTCATTTTATCTGCCAGTCTTTTGGGATGAGAGTTTCATCTACAATAAATACACTTTTGCATACTATATCTTAGCACCTGCCTTATAGATCTAGAGAATCACAACTGTGTATTATTCTTGTTGCTCAACTTCTAGTATTTAAGAATTGAGCAAATGCTAATTATTAAAATATGTAAACATCCAGAATCTTTGTACGATACACCTCATATTTCCCCATATTATGCATTAAATTTTATTTAGATGACTTTAACTATTAGAAATAAGGAAAGGTTGTTAGAAGATGAGCTGCAGGAGATCCAATAATAAACTGGGCAAAGTTTTGTACTCAGGGACCTTATATTATAGTTACTTTAGAGGCCTGATGCATGAAATTCATGCAAGGGCCTTGGCGCGCCCCCCTCCCCCCCCCCCGCCCCCCGAGGCAGCTGCCTCTGCCTTGGCTCCCACCTGCTGCAGCTTTGTCAGGATGGAAGGACATCCAGTTTAATTAGCATATTACACTTTTATTATTATAGATATACAACTACTTCTAATACAAAACCTGAGATGTGACGATCTAGTACAAACTAAAAATGAGAAAAGCATAGGAGTGACTCAGTCTGTCTGGTGAACCTGAGACAACTTTATGACAAAGAAGTGAATTTAATGTGGGCCTAGAAGGTAGGTGCTTAAAATGGGTTTGGGGGAAGAAAAGGGCAGGGTTCAAAAAGGGTCATTCCAGACATACACAGTGATTGGAATTACAGAGTCAGTGGGGATAACTGGATATAGGAATAGCAGAGCAAAATAGCAGCATATAATTGTCAAAGCAAGATGGATGCTATTACTGTAATGAGGAGCAAGATTCAAATGGCCAGTCGGGGGCCATTGACACACAGGGATATAGGATGAGGGCAACAAACCATTATATTATTAGGGATACAAAGATGGGCAGCTAAGGGGGTCATTATTTGACTAAACCTCAGAAACTGTAAACAGCTGGTGAGTGAAGGCTGATATCTATCTCCACTCAGGAAAATCATAATCCAGTTTCTTGACTTGCAATAGACCTTCCAAGGGCTATTAGATGTAAGTCAGGAACTCAAGCAACGCCAAGGAACCTAAAAGACTCTCATACCCTCCATTAGAGAGGAGGAACACACTGGTCAGATGACAAATGCATTTCTGCCCTAAGGTTGCTTCAAAGTGGACCCAATGGGTAGAGCACCAACCATTGGTAATCTCTCTAGTTATGAGTTTGAAATAAGGATAAACACACTTACCAGCTAACAGAACCTTCAATTGGCTTCCTGTGGAGTAAGAACCAAGACTTCACCTCAGGGAAGGCCAAGTGGAAGCCTTTGAAACTGTACACACATCCTCGGCCAAGATAGACAATCAGAAGCAATACAATATCTCGAGTTGCATGGCATCAATCTGTTCAAAAAGACCTGAAGGAGTTAGGTGTGATAGCCTTATCACACCATTGTTTAATTTACTAGAATTTCCTCTGGATCAGGAACACTCTAGTGGAACACTCTCTGTTAAGGTAATCAATGATAGTGCCAATCACTGCTGATACATTGAAGATGGATTTGGTACTAGAACAATCAAAGCCTCTGGCACTTATATGCAGCTATTGATCTGGTGAAAATGTGTTGTTTTGTCCCTATGGAGGAAGAGGAACAAAACAAATTGTTTTCCTTTGGAATAGACAACAATACACCATTGTTTCATGCTATAGCTATAATTATTTTCTTGTTCTTTGTCACAATAAAGTTCAAAGAAAACTTGATCATCTGGATATTTTAATAAAATTCAAATTGTTCTCTTATATTAAATAATCACATCTGGAAAAGAAGTACAATCGAAATAACTATGGTAATGTAAGAGACATGAGTACCTTGGGGTATAAAATGAACCCTACAGTGGTATAGGGGACTACCTTATTAGTGAGTATTGTAGAAGTACATGTTCTAATATATCCCATCAAAGAAAAATAATAAGTCATTGTTCCTTGTAACTTCTATCTCTAAGAAAGATGCTTGGTGGATCTCTTAGGATATTGGGGATATCAATAACTCAGTAACTCAGAAGACCACTGATATAGAATAGGTAGAAAGCACAAAAGAGGTCTGCACAGACTCAGGCTTGCGGACAAATAATATGTGATAAAATAAGACCCTGTGCATTTCTGGCAAGTCCCAAGGAAAAGTCTAAGAATCTAACAGCAGATACCCTAGGTTGCTAGTTCAAGACCATATTCTCTGTAGCAGAGAACTATTTGTTATTCAAAATCCAGCTTCTGGCATGCAACTGAGCCTTTATAGAGACACATACACATGCATCTACCAAAAGATACAGAAAGTGTTTTACATGAGACAGGGAGGCAAGTAAAGCAATGGTATGGAGAATTATCCTTTTTATCATAAGAGATAGAGTTGACACTACCTAATGGGGACAAGTAAGTGCATATGTGGAAATCAGTGTATTCTCTCTGGTATCTTTTTTTTTAAATTAAATATATTTTATTGATTTTCTTACAGAGAGGAAGGGAGAGGGATAGAGAGTTAGAAACATCGATCAGCTGCCTCTTGCACACCCCCTACTGGGGATGTGCCGACAACCAATGTACATGCCCTTGACCGGAATCAACCCTGGGACCCTTCAGTCCGCAGGCTGACACTCTATCCACTGAGCCAAACCAGTTAGGGCTCTCTGGTATCTTTGTCTGTGCCCAGTAATAGGTAATTACAGCAAAATGGCTTAAAAAGAGCATAATAACCAGTAGTCATTCTCTGAAAATTAAGGTCTCAGTTACTCCACTAGGCAATAAACTTAGGAAAACAGAGTGCTGGCCAAGGACGAATGGTATGGGAGCTATAAGAATATGTTCTTCTGGTACAAGAGTGAATTTTTGCAGTAAAAGGAGTAGACTGCAGCAGGCAATTTTGTTCTTTCATCCATATTCCTTTGGGCTTTCCCAGGGAAGTATACATTGACTTATCTTTCAACTATTCATGCTTTCTTGTGAATAGATTCCACTTCCTTCCACTTTGTCCACTTGCTGGGCAAGGCAGAAGTACTAAGAATTAACACCCGCCCCAGGAGTAACCATCAACCAATGACTGAAGGAAATCAGTGAACAAATAAACACTCCAGATTTCTTTTGTTTTTAATCTTCATTGTTGAAAGTATTACATATGCCCCACTTTTTCCCCATTGACCCCTTCTAGTCTGCCCCTACCCCCAACTCCAGGCCTTCACCACCGTATTGTCTGTGTCCATGGGTTATGTATATCTACATATAAGTTCTTTTGTCGATCTCTTCCCACCAACCTCCGCCTTCCCTCTCTGGGTTTCTTAATCACTGGGAAACTTGATTTTGCAGTACACAATCTGCATTGGCTCCTAGAATTTCCCAGTCTTACCTCCACATTTTCCTACAGGTGTTACCTAATTTCATCTCCCAAATAATCTTTTCTTTTTTAATCCTCACCTGAAGGTATTTTTTCCCAATGATTTTTTTTTTCTTTTAGAGAGAGTGGAAGGGAGGAGAGAGAGAGAGAGAGAGAGAGAGAGAGAGAGAGAGAGAGAGAGAGAGAGAGAGAAACATGGATGTGAGAGAGACACATAGACTGGTTGCCTCTTGCACGTGCCTTGACTGGGGATTGAAGCCAAGACCTTTCGGTCCATGACCAATGCTCTAACCACTGAGAAAACTGGCCAGGACCCACATAATCTATCAAATTCTTATTTTAGGATGTGCTTCTTTTTTAAAAAGTATATTATTTTATTGATTTCAGATAGGAAGGGGGGAGAGAGAGAGAGAGAGAGAGAGAGTGAGAGAGAGAGAGAGAGAGAGAGAGAGAAGCATCAATGATGAGAGATAATCATTGATTGGCTGCCCTCTGCATGCTCCACACTGGGGATAAAGCCAGAAACAGGTGTTATGTCCTGACTGGGAATCAAACTGTGACTTCCTGGTTCATAGGTTGATACTCAACCAATGGCCATGCCAGCCAGGCTGGATGTGCTTCTAATCAAACTCAAATAAAATATATTTAATTATTTGAAGTAGTTTGTTACAGTTTAATGGGAAACTTGTCTGGAGACAATTTTTCCCGAAAAAAATATAATAAGAAGTTTTTATTCAGTTGAAAACCTTATACTAAGTTAACTTGAAAGTGGTATTTCTTTTCCACCAATGCCTTGATTACACTTGCAAAAGATCAATGTCTTTAACATTAAAAAAAAGATGCCCAAAGTAAAATATTTATTTTCAGTTTCCAAAGTATTTTTATTATACAAATTGCATATTTGAGGGTTGATGAACACATTATGAGTAAGAAAAACAAAGGGATATATGGCTGAAGTAAATAAACTTTCTACATATATAGGAATCAATCAATTTAATAAAAAATTAATAAAAATGAAATCTCATTAAAATTTTACACCTGAACGTTGCTATTATTAAATTTCTAAAAATCCTTAAAAATTAAGGTTTAAATTTGTATGGCCAAATAGAAACACAAAGATATTAAAACTTTTAAAATTAGAAGCAATGTTTATTTCATATAGGAAAAAAAATAAAAATCTATATGTATATCTTGAGATATAGCACCTTAGAGCAGTAAAAAGTGGCACATTTCATAATAATCTGTATTGAATCTAAAGAAAATGGTGACAGTATCTGTGAATTAAGAATAACACCTTTTAGAGTGCCTTTTCTAGCGAAGAAGTTTAAGAACATTTGTTCCCTAGCTGTATGGTAGCCCTCTTAAAATCAGAGCAGATACAATAATTTTTTTGATATGCCCTTTATAACTGTCAAACTAGATAAAATTACCGATTTGTTGGCTCTTCAAAGTCTTATGTCATAAAGTCTCATTTGCTTCAGCAAATCATTATTTGTCTCTTTTGACAGGGTGTTTCTGTGATCAGTGATTGAATCATGGGAACAGTTAAAAGGATATTTAGAGATCATGTCCCTGAATTTTAGTAGAAACTCTGTAAGCATTTAAGAACCAGGCTAAAAAAAAAAACTTGTTTAGATAATATGGTTATAATTTATTTTAACCATAAAGGTTTTTAAGGTATGACTAGGAATGTGTTTATATTCATATATAAGACATTAGACAGGTTTTCATGTTTATTCTACATATTACCATATTTTAACCATAAAGTTACTTATTGTATGATCAGCAATATTCACTTATTTATACATATATAAGACATTATGGTAATATTTCATTATGTTTATTCACATATCTCCATTTAGTGTCTAGTTTATCTAAACATTCAGAGTTTAATATATTTTGTTTAAAGCATTGTGAATGTGTATGTCATTTGTATACCATTGTAAGAATATATCACAATACATTAATTCATTCATTCCTTTGACAATATCAAGCTAATTTTGGCCTTTTACAAATAATGCTGTTATGTACATTCTTGTACATTCATTCATTCTAAAACTTGAGAAATGTTATCCAGTGTATACCATTACTAGTGCCTATTGGGTGATCCCTTTAATATCAGCTGATATTAAGTAATGCTAACTTACAAAGTATAGCATTAAGTTTAGCAGTATAAGAAAATTAAAATTTTCCAGCTCCTTCACATTTTTGCTAGCATTTGGTATTGCTGAACTTTAGAAACTCTGCGAATTTTGTCAGATTTTAATAGCAGCATATATTTATCGTATTAATTTGTATTTTCTTGATTACTAATGAGAGTTAGTGTTAAGAAACTGTTCATACATTATTTGGCCATTTGGTTAGCTTTCTTTGTGAAGTTTCTATGAAACTGCTTAATCCATGTGTTTATTTAGCTTTTTATGAATTGATTTGCCGTTGTTCTTTCTGTATCTTAGAAAAAAAAGCATCATTATGCCAATAATTTACATTGGAAATATTTGCCTTGATTCTATGTATTCTTTTTCACTCTCTTAATTCAGTCTTCTAATAAACACGGATCTATTTCTCTATTATTTAGATTTGTATTGTGTTTGAGAAGTTCTTCCTTCCACTGCTGTGCCTTCATCTGTGATGAGACCCTGAAGCCATGGGAGTGCATGCTGACAGCAAGGGCACCCACAGCTACCTACTGGACCAAATCTGGCCCTGACTCTGAGCACTAGACTGCACCACTGAGTTTGCATGTAGCTAGCCTTGCAGCTGTGCACCGGCAAGCCCTGGTCTGACTCCAGTCACAGACCTCTACTGCTGTGCACCTATAGTAAGACCCTGAAGTCACAGAGTGGATACTGACAGTCAGGAACTCCCACAGCTGCTTGTTAGCCTGGATTTGCCCCTGACTCTTGTCACTAACCTGTATTTCTGAACTTACTTACAGCTACCCCTTCAGCTCTGTACCTGCACCATCCAGCTCAGCTCCCATCAACAGCCCCCACTGCTGCTAATATATCTCTGGCAAGGACCTTGAGCTACAGGAGAACATGCTGACATCCAGAGCCCTAAAGTTGCTAGTGTGCCCACAGTTGGCCCTGGTCCTTGCTGTTGGTCCTGGCCCCACTTATACACGTGTATCTACAACTGGCCCTGCTATTACAAACACCTGCAGCTGGTTCTCAAAGTTGAGGGTATGCATACCACGAGCTCCAGCCACCACTAGTACCTGCTCTGGTCCTTAACTGATGGACCTGGATGTGCAACTGAGGACCCCAACAGCCCTTGCAGCCACTGGAGATCACTGTAGCACTTAGCTAGGAACACACAGTGATTGGTGTTATAGAGCCATTGGCCTGAGTTATTAAGACATCATGACATCCTCGATTCAGTACTGCTACATACCCACGCACCTGGTGCCCTGCACCATTAGACCAGGGGTAACAGCACACTTCATCATGCTCCCACCCAAAGATGGTCTTTCTTCACCAAAGTCATTCAATAAAGTCTGAAAGAAATAATTGCTTTCTCAAATTGCAAGCACCAATACAAGGCTATGGAGACTATGAAGAATCAGGAAAACATGATACCACCAAAGGAAAATAGTAAACTCTCAGTAACTGACCCCAAATAAATTAATTAATATTCATGAATTACTTGACAAAGAATTCTAAATAATTATTATAAATATGCTCAGATTGCTACAAGAGAACATAAACAATTTATTGAAATCATAAAAATAATACAAGAAGAAAAATGAGTTCAACAGAAAGATAAAACACATCAAAAGAACCAAACAAAAATTTTGAAGGTGGAGAATACAATGCATGACCTAAATAGAGAACCCCAATAACAGACTTGGTCAAGTACAATATATAGTGAGCAAACTCAAAGACAGCATTTAATATTATCCAGTCAGAGGAACAAAAATTAAAAAAAAGAAAAGAAATGTTAAAAGCCTATAAGACTTATGGGACATCATTAAGAAAAATAATCTACACATCACTGGAGTCCCAGAAGGAGAAGAGAAGGAGAAAGAAGCAGAAAGTTTATTTACAGAAATAATGGCAGAGAGCTTCCCAAATATGAGGAAAGATTTAGACATACCAATTCATGAAACAAATAGATCACCCCCAAATTTAAATCCAGGGCAATCTTTTATAGGACAAATTATAATAAAAAGATATACAAAGGGAATACATTTGCAATATATACATATATATTGAACCAGCACATTGTACCTTAAAATGTGAGTGATCAATTATATCTCAATAAAGATTAAATTATTAAACAAGTATATAGGTAAGTAAGCAATTTAAGTAAACAGTTCTCTAATCTGAGTTCATTGAAACATTTGAAATAAATTTTTATACTAGATTTATGGCAGTGGTCCAAATTTACTTATTTTTCCTTTGTAAATTGAATTGCTCAGGCTACTCATTAAAATATTGTACCTTTCTCCACTGATAAACAATTTCTTCATTTGAAAATCCTCATTTGGCAGATGAGGAAACTGAGACAGGATGGTTATGTAACTTTCTCATGAATATTAATTTAGTAAGACTAATAGAGCTGGGATGCATAATCAGAAAGTCTGATTTCAGAGTCTGCATTTCTAACCATGAAGAAAGACTAAACTTTGTTGTTATAAAAATTGCGAACACAATACAACCCTGAAATTTTCTGATAACATTAAAAAATATTATAAAGAAAATAACAGCCCTAGCCGATTTGGCTCAGTGGATAGAGCATCGGCCTGCAGGCTGAAGGGTCCCAGGTTCGATTCTGGCCAAGGGCACATGCCTGGGTTTCGGGCTCGATCCCCAGTAAGGGACATGCAGGAGGCAGCCAATCAATGATTCTCTCTAATCATTGATGTTTCTATCTCTCTCTCCATCTCCCTTCCTCTCTAAAAATCAATAAAAATATTTTTAAAAAAGAAAATAACATAACTTTGCTTCTAAAATAACACACAGGTTTATAAATGCATTTTACACAAACAAGCTGATTATTTGATTTATGAAGATAAGCAGACATATGTTTACTTATGATAAGCATCTTGTCTGAATGGCTTTTTCATAGGATGGTGAAAAGACAAATGAATAGTCTCAAAACCATAACTATAAGAATACCTCTTAACTTACAAAAGACTAGAAATTCAAAGTTGCTTAATATTAAAAAAATAAAGCATTCATTGAGTATCCATCACTCTCCTTTTATCCATGCTTTTGTTCCTTGCTAACATTTACTAGGGTAATTTTTTTTTCTTTCTTTTACTTTTTGTTCTTCTCTCTCTTTCAAATAAATGGTGATGACAACAATAAATGGGGTATTTTTAGATCCAATTAAGAGGATTGCAGTCCATCGGATATTGGCTCCTGACCCTACCTCCAACAAAACTAAATTGATGTCATTGACAAGTCGTAGTATTTGAGGGATGTGTTTATCAAGATAGTGACAAATTATTGTTTGGCTCATGGGAATGAATGTAAGTAGAAGGGATGAGGCAACACACAGCCACTGAAATTATAGTCTGGATATCAAAACAAATGCTCTCACAATGCTTTGACCTCTTTGGGGAAATTGCTAAAGATCTATGTGTTTCTCCCTCCCCCAACCCCCTCCCGCCCCCCCAGTACATTAAAAACTTATAACTGGCAATTGAAGTTGTGGGTTATAAAAACAGACTTAGATTTCTCCCTCATATTCACTATTTCTCAATTGAAGGAGAGTTATAATTCTGAAACTAATTTTCTGCAAAAACACTTCAGTTTGGTTTTGATGCCTTTTAGGCTTATATTTAGTGTGCCAATATTTTTGCTCCTTTACTTCTTTCTGTAACTTTCATACACTCCTTTTACTTAATTATTTATGTATTCAATTCTTTATCAACTATGAAGAAAATATCTTCATCAGATGCATTTTTATAATGGCTTAATTCGACTGCTATAACTTGTTCTACTAGTATTACTGGTCATTTTTATTTTTACCTATTAGAAGCAGTCACTACAACACATGTACCAAACTGTTAGCCTGCTCTTATTTGTGGTAAGTAGAATAATGCCTCCCCTCCCCGAAGCAAACATGTCCACATCCTAATCCCAGGTACGTGTAAATTTTTTACCTTACATGTCAAAAGTGATTTTGCAGATATGATTAAATCTGCAGATCCTGAGATAGGGTGATTACTCCTGATTATTGTGGTGTGCCCAATCTAATCCTTAAAAGCAGAGAAACTTTCTTGGCTGTGGTGAAAGAGAGAGAAGGGCCAGAGAGATGAGATATTGCTGGCTTTAAAAATGGAGGACGACCCAGCCTGTGTTGCTCAGTGGTTGAGCATCGACCTATGAATCAGGAGTTCAGTTTGATTCCCCATCAGGCCACATGCCGGGACTGAGGGCTCAATCCCCAGTGTGGGGCATGTAGGAGGCAGCCAATCAATGATTCTCTCTCATTATTGATGTTTTTTTTTTCTCTCTCTCCCTCTTCCTTCCTCTCTGAAATAAATGAAAAAAAATTTTATTTTAAATGGAGACAGGGGATCACAGGCCAGGAAATGTGGGCAGCCTCTAGAAGCTGAGAAGGACAAAGTAACAGATTCTCCCCTAGAGAATTGACAGAAAGGAATGCAGTCTTGACTACATATTACCCAGTAATACTCATTGTCAGACTTCAGGCCTATAGGATTGTAAAATAATAAATTTGCAATGTTTTCAGCTACTAAATTAGTGGTAATTTTGTATGGCAGCAATAAGAAACTAGTAAAATATTAATTCTTCATTGAGTCATGTAATATCCTTTTAATATGCTATCTATGAAGGTATATCAAAATGATCCCATTCGTTTATTAATTCATTCCATTTTTAAAATATAATCCTTTTGCCTTAGCCAGTTTTGCGTAAGTGGATAGAGCATCAGCCTGAGGACTGGAGGGTCTTGGATTCTATTCTGATCAAGGGCATGTTCCTAGGTTGCAGGCTAAATCTCTGGCCCTGGTAGGGGCATGTGCAGAAGGCAACCAATCGATGTATTTCTCTCACATCTCTCTCTCTCTCTCTCTTTCCACTCTCTCTAAAAATCAGTAAAATAATATCCTCAGGTGAGGATTAACCAAAAAATAAAATGTGTATATATCCTTTTTTTTAGTGGCTAGGTATAGGAGCTATAAAAACAAATACAGTATGGGCCCTATTAAAAATAACACATTCAAGTATGTGATTCAGTGCAGTTGCTATTATCAGAACTAAGAAGTAATTGCTTTCATGCAGGGGTGAAGTGATGGTAGTGATCTAAAAATTTCAAAGAAGTGGGATTTAAAGGTTGAGTAGGTTTTATTAGATGGAAAAATTAGTTAGATCTAAGTAGAACAGGATAAGCAAAAATCAAGAGATGTGTACAGCTGGGCACAACATGCTAAAATCAAATTTGTTGCTTGGATCTTTTATTTATATTAAAATGCAATTTGTTTATTTGAATGTATACTAGTATGAGAAACGTTTGTTTACTACTGCACCCCTAGGACCTAGCCTGTTTTTGGCATTCAGTAACCCTCCGTTGTAGGAGTGAATGCCTTTCCTCTTTAATGTAATTTAAAGAAATTTATATGAATATAGAAATATTTTACATGTAGTTTAACAGATTTTAAAAATATACTCAGATTTGCATTCCACAGTAGCTTGGAGGTTTCTTCTGAGTACAATGTGCCAAACTCTGTTACTATTTGGTACATAGGAAATAAAACTTGAAAACCTGAAAATTGATGTACATATTGATATGATATTGTGAAGAATTTCATGGGCCCTACTGTTACATGTCTTAGTCTATGCTGACTGTATTTTAATTTTTTTAAACACTGAATTCATCTTTAAATAACATTTATTTTTGATAGCACAAATAATACCAAATGTATTTTTTTCCCTAAGACTGTGGCATCTATCATCAAGTTTAATATGCTTAAAATTTTTTGAAGCACCTGATTTTTGATGATCGGAAAGTGAAAATACACGGTGCAACCACTCCAACTATATTATAACTAGGAACAGATGTTCAGCAATATAAATTAATGAATTCCACTTTTTTATTACACTGATTAGAGTATTTTAAACCTTTTAATAGATAATTAATTTTTATAGTCTTTAGCTTATGGTAAGAAATGGGTATTTATCTAAATTTTATCATTGCAGTTTACATATTTAAAAATATTTTTCTAAGCTTATTTCTTCATTCAATGAAAGAAAATAATCCAAACACCATTTTAACTTCAAGTAGTTATTTAATATAGCTTATAAGACACTTCAGCTTTTATTCACACCTGAACACATATTGGAAACAGATGCCAAATCATCCAAAGGACATTTTTTCTGAAATTTCTATTTCAGTTGAACATAAAAAGGCCAAGAGATGTGATTTGAGGAAATCAGCAACACTACTTCAAACACTAGACCCTGTGTAAGGGGATATGGACCTTTGCATCTAAGGTGCTTTTCATTGAAGTTACTAGCTGAAGCAGTAGCTGGAGTTTTGGACACACTGAATTGATGTGGCTATATATATATATATTGGTGTGTAGAATAATAAACTTTATGAAGAGGAGAAAAATCTCAGTCTTCTAATGGGGGAGGAAATAATTACTTCCTTGGGAATGAGTTATAAAAAAGGAAAAATATGCACATGTGTGTGCTCTTAACAAAAATAAAGAGCCCTCTCTTCCTTTCTGTAGAAGCAGAAGGTCCGAATGCAAGATGTCTATAAGTTATATTTAATCATTTATTTTTAGTAGCACCAGTAATGGCTAGAGCTGAGATTGAGGAATATGGTGGGTATAAATTGTATATAATTGAGTTGGTGGTGCCAAAAGCCTGAAATTTGAGGGCAAACTGTCCAACTGCTAAAAAAATAAAATAAAAATACAAGTATTAACCAATTAACTCTCTTTTTTTAAAATATATTTTTATTGATTTCACAGAGGAAAGGAGAGGGAAAGAGAGATAGAAACATCATTGATGAAAGAGAATCATTAATTGGCTGCTTCCTGAATGCCCCACACTGGGGATGGAACCCACAACCCGGGCATGTGCCCTGATCAGGAATCGAACCATGACCTCCTTGTTCATAGGTCAACACTCAACCACTGAGCCATGCCAGCTGGTCCACCTATTAAGTCTCTTAACTACAAACTAATATGAAGAACAAACTCATAAAGAGCATTTTGAATGCTGCCTTTAAAAGTTATTTAAATATATTCAAAATTATTTTTAAGTCCATGTGACAGAAAGCTGACTAAATTGACTTAAAACTAACCAATTTAATGTAAGATGTTCTGAAATCAGCTGATACTGGGCTTCCAGTGCTGAAAAGTTAAGGCATATTCCATCATTCTTGTCTGCTAACTTTTAAAATAAACTTTTTAAAGCTATTTTTCCAGTTTTATTGAAAAATAATTGATATACATCACTGTATAAATTTAAGGCATACAGCATGATGGTTTGATTTATGTATATTGTAAAATAATTACCAAAATAGGTTCAGCTAACATCCATCATTTCATGTAGACACAGTAACAAGTAAAGAAAGTAGAAAGTGAAAAAAAATTATCCTTGTGATGAGAATTCTTGGGATTTGCTCCAACAACTTTCTTATATATCATACAGCAGTGTTAGCTATAGTCAAGTTACATATTACATCCCTAGTGCTTATAAATGGAAGTATGTACCTTTTGATCGCTTTTCTTCAATTCCCCTTCTCCCTACCTGATCTGCTAACTTTAATATATGGCTATGGTCTTCATGCTTATAGCAACATGTCAAATGAAGCTCTGGGTACTACATCCATGTTTTATATAGAAAAAAATGAGGGCATGAGGACAAAGCCTTAACAAATGCCAAAAGAGACATTGACTGAGATACAGTTTCATTTAGTTGATAAAGGTGCATATAGTTAATACAGAGCAGAAAACTGTGTGTAGGGGGCCAAAGAAAAATATGAAAATGTGTCTGTGGTTTGAGCTCCCATTTATGTAGATGACTATGGGTTATTTTATTGGAGCTCCTTCTCTGCCCCCGCAAAACATAAACTATTTAATTCTGACTTCTAAAGAGCAAAATAATTTAGTGTATTGAAACAGCCCATTCATCATATAATGCGCTTGATTCTGTCACCTCAAGAGCTTGTTAAGTCACTTCCAGCTGCTACAATCACTGCCAGGTACTTCTAAGGTCTGGCACTTTCTGAGCTCTACTACACCTATAAGTATGACTCTTCAATCCAATTCTAGCCTTTATAATAATCAAGTGCCCACTCCAGTTAGCATCAAGGCAACTGGGAACTTAGAATTCTCCATATGTGTCTGTATCTGATTTTCAATCAGACCTCTTCATCCAAAAGCTGAAAGGTCCTGAATATCCATGAAGTAGTAGAGTAACATTTTCACTTAAAGCAGTGTCAAGAGCAGCATCACGGAAATAAAACTTTGGTAAGGAAACTAAGCTATAAAATAGAAACTTCTCCTAACCAAGAAGGAAGGAAGTGACAGACCTAAGAATTATTATATTCTGTGGTTGTACCTATATGAACTCATTGATTAAAGAATTTAACCTCAAGGTGAAATTCAATGTTATTTAAATTACAGGAAAAAAAGAAGGAATTCCATATGTAAGAATCTATATTGAAGAAAGTTTATAGGCTACATCTAGATATAGTATTTGATTTGCTCAACAAATATTTATTAACCATCTATTGGGAATATTGGTAATGTATACATTTATAAAATAAGTTATAATTTAAACAATAATACAAAGATATTAAAATAGAACTCAGTAACCTTTAACCTTTAATTGCATATGTCATGTTCACTTCTATTTTTATTAAAATAGTTATATAACAGCTTTATTGAGATATAAATCATATTATGCAAAATTCACTTTATTCAAGTGTACAATTCAGTGTTTTTTCTTGGCATATTCACAGGGTGCAACCTTTGTGCAGCCATCACCACTAATCTCAAGCATTTTCATTATTGTAAAAATAAACTTTGTAGTGATTAGCAGTTGCTTCCCATTTTTTTCCATTCCTTCCATCCTAGGCAACCACAGATTTTTTCTCTATCCCTATGAATTCACATATAAATGACCTCATATAATATTAGCCTTTCATAAGCTCCTTTTATTTATTTTTTATTATTTTTTTTCTCCAAATTTTATATAGCACTAGAAGCCCGATGCACGAAGATTTGTGCTAGAATGGGCTTTCCTTTCCCTGGCTGCCAGCACTGCCTTTCCACTCCGGCCCAGCCCCTTTCTGCTCAGGCACCAGAGCTGCCTCTTTCTGCTCCGGGAATCGCCTCTTTCCATTCCAGTGCCGCCTTCCCACACTGCCCAGAGGCCCTGAGAGACTGGGGGTAGGGCAGAACACCTGTGTCATCATCATGGAGATGATGCAAGCATCCCACACCAGTCACTCAGCGCCTGTGTATGCAAATTAACCACCATCTTTGTTTGGGTTAATTTGCATATCACTCCTGATTGGCTGGTGGTGTAGCAGAGTTACAGTCAATTTACACGTTTGTCTATTATTAGGTAAGATAGTATTTTCAAGGTTTATCCTTTATTCCTTTTTATGGCTGAATAATATTCCTTTGTCTGGATACACCATATTTTGTTTATACATTCATTAGTTGATGGTCATTTGGGTGTCTCTACTTATTGGCTATTATGAATAATCTTCTGTGAACATTTATGTACAAGACGTTTTGTTGGGCATATGTTGTCAATTCTTTTGGATTTGTCAGTTAATTTATCATTTTAACTAACATGACATTTTAGTTATAGCCAAATTTTTTTCCACACTTGGGAGCTAGTTATCCTCTGCTAAGAATAATCACCCATATTCATACTGATTTTGTGTCTATTTGATCTATCAATTATCTACAGATGGATATTGATGTCTGCAAGTGTAATAGTGTATTTGTCTATTTCTTCCTTCACTTCTATGAGTTTTTGCCTCATGCATTTTGATGCTCTCTTAGGGACACGCACCTTTAAAATTATTGTGCTAGAGAATTGGCCCCTGAGATATTGTGATTTATAAAATACTTGGTTTTCATCCATAGTCCCTGGCTCACAGCTCTCAAAACTCTTGGGATTTCCTAAATGTTGAGAATGATAAAAATATTTTTAGTTATGTTAATAAGATGACTTGTGGACCCCACCCAAGTGGGGGCTGGTTGCCAGGAGAAAAACCATGTGGTTGCAGGTTTGGGACTTTCAGCCCCTCCCTCCCACCGCTTCTATCTTAGAGACATCTTCAAGGACCCAAGGGTAAGTGTATATTAGGTTTTAGGAAGAGCCTTGAGAACGATTCTAAGTATTTTTTTTTTTATTCCTGCCTACTGATGCTGATCTGGAAGTTGAATCATGTTTTTCACTTCATTGTCATTAGTTTTGGCAATATGACCCGGTTTATCCCCTGAAATATGAGTGAAAATTACATGTGACTCTTCTGTGCATGGGAGAAATAAAGAGAATCATGTAGGTTTTGATAAAATTTTTCCAGCCCTAATGAGACTCTCAAGTCTCTGTTAGCTATTAAATTTGGACACATGATGCAGAGAATGTGAAACAGAGCTGTGGCTGGTGTAAAATACATATAATCATGAGCATAAAGTATTGTTAAAAGCCACTAAGATTACAGAGCCATTTGCTACTGCAGCATAACTGAGATTACACTGACTACTTCTTACAGCCTAAGATAATGAATTAGTTTTAAGGACCTAGTAAATGATCTTTATTAATCCTTATTTAACTATTTCATTATTTGTATCAGAAATGATGTTTTGCATGCCATAAAGGAGTTTAAAAACTATTTTTTTCAAATATTTACTTAAATATTTAATTCTTCAAAAATAACCTAGAACTTGAAAGGAAGAGAGGGGGGATGCCTGAGCAGACAAAATAAACAGAAAAGATACATTTGATTCATTGGAGAGTCAATAGAAAAAAAAAGAAAAAGAACGAAAGAAATTGGGAAGTTGGGGTGCTTCACTGGGCTGGAAAAAGTTTAGCTAAATCAGAAAGCAGGTCTAATTAAGCAAGTTTATTATATATATATATATATATATATATATATATGGCTCAGTTGACTCGCACATGCACATTACATATAAAGATCTCGCTGGCGCCAACCACACATTTGTTTTGATCTGTCATTGTCGACGGTGAATTTGGTTGACACTTCTATTACTTCTATTATAGAGAAAGGGTGAATAGCGATATTAAAATATTTCTTCTAATTAATTTCCTTTCAATCTTCATGAATTCATGTACCAGGCCAGTAATCTATACTAATAAAAGGGTAATATGCTAATTAGACTGGGTGGACCGGACATCTTCCAGACATCCGACTTCCTTCCAGACAAAGCCACAGTGGGGGTGGGGCTGAGGCAGAGGTGGTTAGGAGCAATCAGGCTGGCAGAGGAGCAGTTAGGGGATAGCCAGGCTGGCAGGGGGGCAGTTAGGGGGTGACCAGGCTGGCAAGGGGGCAGTTAGGGGGTGACCAGGCTGGCAAGGGGGAAGTTAGGGGGCGACCACGCCAGCAGGGGGGCAGTTAGGGGGGACCAGGCTGGCAGGGGAGCAGTTAGGGGGCAACCTGGCTGGCAAGCAGAGGCAGTTAGGGGCAATCAGGCAGGCAGGTATAGTGGTTAGGGATGATCAGGCCGGCCGGCAGAGGAGCAGTAAGGGGGTGACCAGGCTGGCAGGGGGGCAGTTAGGGAGCAATCAGGCTGGCAGGCAAGAGAATGGTTAGGAGCCAGAGGTCTTGGATTGTGAGAGGATGTCCGACTGCCGGTTTAGGCCCCATCCCGCAGGCCCCCCACTGGCAGTCGGACATCCCTTGAGGGGTCCTGGATTGAAGAGGGTGCAGGCCACGCTGAGGGACTCCTCCCACCCCTTGCACAAATTTCATGCACTGGGCCTCTAATGTTTAAATAATTGTGAGTGCTATCCAATAGTAATTCTGTGATAATAGGATTATTCATATCTTCAATGTCTGAGCCAGTATAAACTTATAGCTATTAAGCACTATGTCCTAGTGTGACTAACAAAGTAAATTGAAAATTAATTTTAAACAGTCACATACTATTAGTGGCTATTATACTAATATCAGCACAGATGTAGATTTAAATCTAGATAACCTAGAAAATACAACTAATTGTTTCATGTTTTTATTTCTGAGTATTATCCAACTAGTGGTCTAAATGACACAATGGGCTTGAAGGGGGAGAGGGAGAGTAATGAATGAATAATTTAAGCTTATACTACAAGACTGATTTTAACGGCTCTTTGTAGAAAAATATTTTTCTTAGGAATTTGGAAATAAGTTAAAGCTTTAACCTTGAAGAAATAATAGAACTATAAAAAGGCTAAGCAATCATAGTGGTAAAATACAATTATAAAAATACTAGAGGCCCGGTGAACAAAATTCATGCATGGAGGGGGGGGTGTCTCTCAGCCCAGCCTGTACCCTCTCAATCTGGGACCCCTCGAGGGCAGTCGGACATCCCTCTCACAATCCAGGACTGCTGGCACCCAACTGTTCGCCTGCCTGCCAGCCTGATCACCCCCTAACCACTCTGCTGCCAGCCTGATTGATGCCTAACTGTCTCCCCTGCCAGTCTGTTTGCCCCCAACTTCCCTCCTCTGCCGGCCTGGTCACCTCTAACTGCCCTCTCCTGCAGGGTTGATTGCCTCCAACTGCCCTCCCTTGCAGGCCTGGTCCCTCTCAACTGCCCTCCCTTGCAGACCTGGTGCCTCCCAACTGCCCTCCCCTGCTGGCCATCTTGTGGTGGCCATCTTGTGTCCACATGGGGGTAGGATCTTTGACCACATGGGGGCATCCATATTGTGTGTTAGAGTGATGGTCAATCTGCATATTACTCTTTTATTAGATAGGATAGAGGCCTGGTGCAGGGGTGGGGGCCAGCGGGTTTGCCCTGAAGGGTGTCCTGGATCAGGATGGGGGTTCCCTTGGTGTGTGGGGCAGCCTGAGCAAGGGGCCTGTGGTGGTTTGCAGGCCAGCCATGCCTCCTGGTGACCCAAGCGGAGGCCCTGATATCTGGAATTTATTTACCTTCTACAATTGAAACTTTGTAGCCTGGAGTGGAGCCAAGCCTCCTGCTCACTCCGTGGCAAGCAGCCATTTCTGTTGGGGTTAATTCACCTTCTATAATTGAAACTTTGTAGCCTGGAGTGGAGGCCTAGGCCAGCCAGGGCAGGTGGAAAGCTTGGCTTCCTCCATTGCTGGGGGCAACCCTGGCCTGCTCTCTCCAGCTCCATGGCTGCCGCCATTTCTGTTTGGATTTGTTTACTTTCTATAATTGAAACTTTGTAGCTTGAGTGGAGGCTTAGGCCGGCAAGGGCAAGCGGAAAGCTTGGCTTCCTCTGTTTCCTGGGAAACCTTGCTCTCTGTGGCTGTAGCCATCTTGGTTGGGTTTATTTGCATATATGCTCCTGATTGGATGGTGGGTGTGGCTTGTGGGCATGGCTTGTGGGTATAGCAGAGTTAGGGTCAATTTGCATATTACTCTTTTATTAGGTAGGATAAAATGCCACAATGTTTTATTTGGCAAAATGAAAGAAATTACCATGCAAAAATTAACAATATGAAAAGTACAGCAGAAACATCTGAGTTAGAAAAACAATTTTAGATCAATATTACAAAATATTTCTCTTTGTATAAAATATAGATTGAATTTACCTCTCATATAATCAGTCAGTTATTTTCAGGATGAGAATAAAACTTACATTTTCTGATGCTACATTGTGTTTATTTCATATATTCAATTTCTGTAACTAAATTAATAATGATAAAATAAAATAATATTCTAAGACATAGCATGTGTTTTATTCTTTACACCTACTTAAATTTTAATTTTCACAGAATTTGCACTTCCTGAAAATTTTCTTCAGGAAACACTTGATAATAGGATGTTAAAATTTGGGATATTTGATAAACACATATGAAAATCATAAGAATGGGTAGATACATAACATCAGTATTCTAAAGATAGAGGAATAAAAAGTTTCTTGAGCCTGAATTGTACCAAGTAAGTAAAATCCAAAAATTCCTTTCATAAGTCAGAAATATAAAATAATAAAAAGTTTTAATATTAAAATATCATACAAAATTGTTTCATACTCAATTCATAAGTTGAAAACCAAGTAATTGATTATTTCCAAGGTAAGCAGTTTCTAAACAATATACTTTAACTTTTGTTAAATGAATAAAATACTGATTTTTTCTTTCTTTCAGATAATCTGTCTTTATGGAAATTTTATCTCATTTAAAATATGGATGGCAATAATTTTGAAGCCATTTGTTTACTTAAATTACACTAGAAAGGTGATTCACATAGTGAGCAGGCCAGAAATACTGACTTCATAATTGACAAGTTTGGATCACTTTCCTTAGAAGGCCAAAAGATGGTGCTGCTGTGTAGCTGAGACACTGTCCTCAATAATCAATTTCCTGCACAGTTCAGTTCACCTGCTAAAATGGCGGAAATGTATCTGTCATAAGAGCAAGTAAAACAGGTCTGAAAATGCAGTGAAACAAATCAGGTAGCTAACTCAGAGTGGGACCCAATAATAATTGGATTTGGTGAAAACTGACAGTAGTCTAGTGGCAAAGAGATTGGTAGTCTCCTTTTGTGTTATCTATAATAATATAAAGGTAATATGCTAATTAGACCAGATGTCCTTCTGGACATCATTCTGGACAAAGCTGGGGCCGAAGGGAAGCTGGTGCCACAGCCGGGGGAAGGAAGGTCTACTCTTGCACAAATTTCATGCATCAGGCCTCTAGTATGTAAATAACTCTGAGAATTCAAGTTAAACACTCATCACAGAAAATTCTGATGTTAAAGAACAAGAGAGAGAGAGAAAAAAAGTCTGAGTTTAAAGAAATTGGTTATTTTATGAGGACAAATTAATTAGTCAAGTATTGATATTTTCATTTTAATCATTTAGTAATTTTATAATCTCAAAGTAAATCTCAAAATTATTTTACTTCAAACCATAAACTCTAACTAGCACTAGCATTAACTATAGGGCTATTTATTGTGGTCACAATTTTATGCAGAAGTAGAATTTTCCAATTTTAATTTTTAAATTTTATACTTCACATCTATACATGCACATACTTTTAAAAGTCAAATAGTTTTATAAAATTATAATAGAAATAAAAAGACTACCTTTCAATCCCAAATTGCTCCTTCTTAGTGGATACAGTTTACCTGTGTCATTCCTGTATTTTGTTAAAATGTTTTATCTCTAAATAACATGATTCTTCTATTATTTCTTGATTTTCCAGTGTTAGTTCTATCAATTGACTTCCTACTACAAAAGATTTTCTATTTATCCTCCATCAGGAGTCTTCTCTATTTTTCCAATATAGTTATATAGATATTTTTTGTTAAATTGAAAATTAATGTTTACATTATGATTCAGTGAATATTATTAAAGTAGAGCTGTGCAGTGTACTATAACATTTAATTTATATACAAGTTTGCATTTTCTATAGTCTGTTGTGTGTGTGTGTGTGTGTGTGTGTGTGTGTATGTGTTTTAATGCTGAGCACCTATCACTATAGCACTGTAGGTAGTTTATAATTTACCCCCAAACTCTACTTATGTTAATTTTCTTCCAGTACATTTAAAAAGATTATCTGTGTACAGTACAGTACTAGCTATAGTCACCATGCTGTACATTAGCTCTCCAGAGCTATTCATCTTACGTGATTGAAACTTAGCACCCTTTTGTTGGAGGAGGCCATCAAGAGGATGTGACCACTGGTTGACCCTCAAGCTGGACCTGGGCAATCTGGGCAATTGGAGGCTCTTTTCCCCTCCGCTCACCTTGAATATAAATTCTGCTTGCCTTCCTGAAATCTGAAGCTGCCCACGGACACAGCTTTGAGAGAGTAATGTATTGTTGAGACTATTTGGATGGCATATGTAATCAAACCCAGTTGAGGACTCTAGATAATCTTTTAAGATTCTGGCGAACTGGTGTGATCAACTCATATTGCAGATGCTCAAGACAAGCCTTGTAGGCAATAAATTCCCTTGCTTATTAAACCCGCCACCTACGAATCTGGAGTGATCTTTCTTTGGTCTCTCCACCTCTGCATAAAAAGCCAGTTTGTGAACCAACAATTGGCAAGCCAGCAAGGAGACTAAAAATGGATGGGCCTTGGGAAATAGGCATCTGGGGTGGGGGGATTCTGAGTTGCCCATCAACCTCTGTGTAGGGAGGGTGGCTCATATTTCAGATGCTTTTGGACCACAGTGTGAGTATGGAGGTGCCCCCAAACACAGCTGTTTGGATCCTTTATTTGAGGAACTGCTCAGAGTGCACTGTGGCAAAGAAGGGAGGTGAATGGTGGCTGCAGCGGGCTGGTCTCTACTGTGGCAGTTTGGCTGGTCACAGATACCCAAATAGAGGTTAAAGCTCGCCTTAGAAAGTTGGAAGAAGAGCTGAGATTAGAGAAGGACATGTGATGTCCACTACTCTGATAGCTTTGGTGCTGGCAGACAAGGTAGGAAAGCAGTATAATAAATTAGAGACTTCAGTGGGCCATTTTGTAAAAAGTCAAACTGCCCAAGATTAATGTCCAAGTGCTTGTGACAATGCCTGATTAGGATGCTGAGAGGTGGGATCCCTGAGAAAGTGTGGAGAGTGACAAGGATGTTGTGATGATTGACAATGAAATGGAAGAAACAACCTGTGCTCTCCCACTTGTAACACAAAGGAAAGTAAAAGCACAATACATCCCCAGCCAGTAGGCAGCACCCAGTTCAGGAAGTATTTATGAAGAGAGGATATTTCCCACTGAGCGCATTAATATAGCTGTGAAGTTCAAGCAAAAGGCCAGAGCAAGTATCCAGGCATGGTTAGTGTGGCTATAGCATGTCAGGGCCATGGCATTTCTCTGACTGGGCAGGAGGCAGAGAAAATGAGCAACTGACCTCCATATATACCCTGCTCTCCAGCTGTGGCTGCATGGCACTCATAAGGTTCATGGTACTCACTGCTTATAGATTAGATCATTCTAGCCTACAGGAGGCTTGGTCCAATGAGGGATAGTTCTCTGGGTATGTGGGACTTTGGAAATCTATAGAAAATGTACAACAAATCCTTAGGGAGTTGGGTATGAGACAGGCCTTCTATGCCCTTATCTTTGAAGACTCTGATAGGACCATGGTCTCTACAGGAATGAAAGCCAAGACACTTCAATCTGCCCAATATCTGGCATGATATTGTGATATCCATGCTGAGCCCAGTCATGGGAGAAGACATTTGTGATATTGGGCCATCTATTGATGATCTGGGGGAAACTGACAAATCCTGGGAACAGGCACCGGCTGTGGGAAAGAACCATATGACAGAGAGGGAGCTGGAAAAACCTAAAGCCTCTCCCATTTACCTACAAAGGCTCAGTGAAAGTAACCTGGAACAAATGTGGTTTGAACTCATTGCTGCTGGGACCCTACCTGAACAGATGGACTGGCAACCCAAATGCTGTGTTGGTCAGCCTGTGTAAAACCATAAAACCTGAATAAATTGCCTCTCTGATGCCTTGGCTTATAGCAGAGGCCTTAGGTACACAATCCTATTTGGAGTGGGTACTGCCCATGCCCCAGGCATAGGAAGGTCAAGATTGCCTCCAGTCCAGCCAGTGTTGCTCAGTGGTTGAGCCTCAATCTATCAACCAAGAGGTCACAGTTCAATTTCCAGTCAGTGTACATGCCTGGGTTGCTGGCTTGATCCCCAGTAGAGGGCATGCAGGAGGCAGTCGGTCAATGATTCTCTCTCACTATTGATGTTTCTGTCTCTCTCTCCCTCAATAAAAATTTAAAAAATCAGCTCCCAGTGAGGGCCATTATGTGTGATCAGAGGCCCCATGTTGAGTTCATCCTTCACTGGTCCGCCAGAAATAAAAGTTGATGGCTCTGGTGAATACTGGAGCTGAATGTACTCTAATACGTGGGAATCCCCAGAGGTTTCTCTAGACCCCTCAGTACCAGCAATGGTTACAGAGTAAATGGCATAGTCAAGAAAGGCTCTCTGACATTGTAAATAAGGACTTCTCCTTCAGGAGAATATGAGGTTTTTATCTCTACAATACTAGAGAACATATTAAGAATTAATATCCTACAAGGCCAAACCATGTACTAAGGGTAAACCTCTATTGGTGAATTCTGCCTCTGAATTAGAGTAATCAAACCAGTGCTGAGGGAAAAAGTCAACTGGGGATCAGTAAGTCTGCACTTGAACAGAGAGTAGCAATTGTCTAACAATATAAGTTGCCTGGGGCACCATCAATTTGCCTTCACGCTTGAGAGGTAACAATGGTCCTTTCAATTGCTTCCCCAAGGCCATGTGCATAGCCCCAAGATGCACCTTTGGATGGTAGCCTGATAACCTGTCCCTGTTCCCTTTTCCCACTTCAATCAACATTGACGACGATATCATGTTAACATGTGACTGGCCTCTGTTGCAGGACACTCTTTAGACTCTGCTGGAACATCTGCCAGGGGGAGGATGGGAGGTGAACTCACAGAACATTCAAGGCCCAGGCTCTTCCCTAAAGTTCTTTTGGAGTCATTTGGTCAAGTAAGATGCTCCTTGTCCCAGAAGCTGTGACTGATAAAGTGCATTCCTATCCAACCCCTAAAAATGTGAAAGAGGTACAAGATTTTGTAGAAATTTTGAGGTTTTGGACAACTTGTATTCTCCACCTGGTCCAGTGCCTCCATCCTTTATACTGCTCGATAAAGAAAGGGCATGTGTGGGTCTGGAGAGCAGAGCAGCAACTTTGAGAAGACAAAAATACTAGTCAAGCTGATGAAAGCTCTGGGCATCTCCCAATCAGGGCTACCATTACAGTTAGCTGTGTCTGTGACTCAGGAAGGTATGGGTCAGGTACTATACCAGACACAACAGAAGGAGAGAGTGACCTTGGGATTTTGGTCCCAGTTCCTGAAGGAAACAGAAAACTGATATACCCCCACAGATTGGTAGCTCCTAATAATATACACAGCACCCCTCCAGGAAGAGCAACTCACAAAGGAACAACATTTCATGGTGAGAACTTTCCTTCCTATCAAGGGGTGGGTTGAAAATCTGTTCCAATGGCCTACCTCTGCCATGGCTCAAATCTCCACTTTGACTAAGTGGCATGCCTATGCGTAGCAGAGGAGCACCCAGTCTGTCAGCTCACCATCTTTAGAGATGTGGGCGCTCCTAGGTCCTGGAGTATGTAGATCCCCCAGATGTTCTGCCCTAATAAATGTGGCAGCCCCTGCAGCCTGTAGAGGGAGTGGGGCCATTTCCACTGATGCCGGGCATAAGGATGGATCTAGTCTAGACTGCAACAATCCATTCACATGGACTACAGTCACTATTCAGCCCAACATTGACCCCATGGGCATGGAAACAGGTAGCCAGTGAGCTGAACTCAGCAGTTTGGCTGGTGATCACTCATGAGCTCTGACCTTCAACCGTTTGCACTGACAGTAGGGCTGTTCTGAAGGGATTAACCTATGGCTGAGACAATGGCAAGCCAGGAGTGGATGATCATGAAAAAAACCCCTGTGGGCTCAGGATATATGGATAGTCATTTGGGTTCAACTATAAGAGCCTCACAGTGCCAGCACCTCCTGGCAATTGGGGAAACTGAGGCCCTAGCTTAGTACAGCCCTACTGACTGACCCTTCAGTAGACACAACAGATTGGGTGCATAAAAAAGAGCTGTCTTCTTAGCACCTGGGTCAGATGGTGAATTGCCAGGGATGATTGAATGCCTTTGAAATACAGTGACTTCGTTACTGCAGTAATAGCATGTGTGATGTGTTCTAACAAGGCAACTGCCAAAGGAGTAAGCGAATATCACTGATAAAACAACTTTCTCCTTATAGTGTATATTGCTATAAATTACTTCTAAGTAGTGCTGCAGCTTCCTCTCACAAATTTGCTTGTGTTGTGTTTTCATTTTCACTCAGTTCAATTTTCGTATATCACTTTTGATATTTCTTTGATCTGTGGGCTATTTAGAAATGTGTTATTTAGATTGCAATTATTTGGGAGTGTTTCTAGATCTCTTTCTGCTGTTGACTTCTAATTTAATTTCACGATGTTAGAAAATATATAGTGCATGATTTGAAACTATTCAATTTATTGATACTTACTTTATGACCCTGAATACAGTCTCTCTTGGTAAATTGTGTGCAATTGAAAATAACATTTCTACTTCTGTTGGTTGAGGTGCTATATAAATGTACAGTAGATAAAATTGGTTAGTAGTGCTGTCCAAATCTTCTATATTCTTACTGACTTTCTGTCTACTTATTTCATCAATTATTAATAAAAGTGTGTCAAAATATCTGCTTATAATCATGGATTTTTCTATTTCCCCTTCTGGTTCTCTGAGATTTTGCCTCATGTATTTTGAACTGTGCTATTAGCTGTATAAATGCCTAGGTTTTTTATGATTTATAAAATTGACCTTATTCCTGATTAAATGATACTATTTAACCCTAGTAATATTTGTGCTCTAAAATACACTGGTCTGCTATTAATATATCCTCTCCACCCTTCTTTTGGTAGTGCTAGCATAGTATATATTTTACCTTCCTTTATTTTATTATATTTTTATATTTAAAATATATTTCTTATGGGGATCATGTAAATCCAGCCTTGCTTGTCAAAATCCAATCTGGTGTTTACTTTTTAATTCCTGTGTTTATTGTATTAACATTTAACATTATACACATAGTTGGATTTATATCTACCATCGTGACATTTTAAAATTTATCTCATCTATATTCCTTGTTTCTTTTTTCTCTTTTACTATTCTTTTGAATTAATCAAACATTTTTTTAAGATTCCATTATTTTCCTTTTAGTCTTGATTGCAATAATTTTTTTGTTTTACTTCTAATTGTTTTGGGGATAATGATATACATCTTTAACATATTACAATCTATCTTCAATAATACCATTCCACTTCAGGTAGAGTTCAAGAATCTTACATAGGTATTCTTTCAATTCTCCCCTAACTGATTTTTTTTTCAATTTATCTATTCCTGACCCTATGTGATTACATTTCTGTTATACAACTCAGGGACAAAATTGTTTCTTGGCTTTCTTTGACTGCTAAGTCAATTACTTTGGATCACTTTAGACTTTATTTATCTAAGATATTGTCCTCATATCTCTTGTGTCAGTTATTTTTTTCTTTGGTAATTGTGCCATTTTTAGTACTTTCAACCAGTATATTAATGGGGTTTTGGGTGGGGAAATGGTACATGCATCAAAATAATTCTTTACAAACTAGTTTAAATCCATATTTGTCATCTTTCCATTTATTACATTTATGGTCTCTTCCTTTTCATTCACATTGGTTAAAAATTCCTTTAAAAATGATCAAATTTGTCCTTTAACTAAAGTACGTTTTTTCTCGTAATTCAATTGCAAACCATGTCCACTCCTTTATCTTAAAACTATCTCATCAGTTGTGAGTACAAAAACAAATATCTATATTCAGGAATATGGATATTCTAAATCATTTTTTGGCAACCTATATCTTTAATAAGAACTATGGATACTAAGCCATATGGAACATATAGTTAGCTATATTGGTAAAACTACTTTCAGAGATTGATTCTGTACTGCTTCTTCAGACAGAAATTTTTCTCAGTGTTTCTTTTAGATATCATTATTGTAAACATAAAGGAATTAATCATAATTGCTTAGTGAGAAAAGATTTGACTTCCTGGAAATGAAATTTCTATATCTGCAAATGGGGATAGTATCACTTGCTGTACATACTTGACAGAATTATTTTGAGAGCCAAGAAAGATTTAAGAATGTAAATTATTTTATAATACAAATGTATTCATGTTACTTCAAAATCTCAAACACAAACAAGTATGAGGAAACTGTTTTTTTTTAATGGAAAGATGAGTACTTATATGAATCTTTTTTGAAATTATTAACTGTGATGTTGGGTATGTTTAAACTCCCAGAGTCAGTTTTTATATTTGAAGAGTTAGATTAATATCTAATAATTATCTGCATAGTCTCTGCACTGTGTTTGGTAAGATTCTCATTAAGTCTTAGTTTATTCAAATCTCCTTGTAATAAAAAAGATAGACAAAAATATGTGAAATAAATTTCATGTAGTAAAGTCAAGTCAGTGTATTTATAGTTGATATCCCTTAATTATACTCTCTGTTATGTAAATAAAATCAGAAAAGCTTTCTAGCTTCAGTTTCTAACAAGCTTTCTAGGCACATTAGGTTAAAATGCTAGACAAAAGTTAGATGCTTAAAGCAGCAATTATTTGAATTACAAGGAAATAAAATCAATAACAAGTGGTAGAAGCAATTTCCAAACATGAGAGAAGGGGTTAGCATTCTTCAAATTGAATTCTTCATATGCCTGGGTTTCCATGGATGCTCTTAAATGCCGTTACAAGGGAAGAGGGAAGCCATACGACAGAACCTTGGAACCTCCAGTTGGCTTCCATTTAAGTAGTTTGTTTTCATTCATTTGATAGAGAAAAGTTTCCTGTTGGTTTTCTCCTCCCTACCACTTCTCATAGTGACACCCCCCTCCTACCCCCCAAAAAAAAAACATTTGAAAATTTTTGTTGTAAATAAAGGCTTTGTTATGCCACACTGAAGTAGCTGATTCTAATAATAACGATGTTCTGTCATTAAGAAAAGTTGAAACTATATTCACGTAATTCTATATCAGAATGCAACTTAGTATTAGTGATAAGCTCTAAAATGGCCCCCACATAATTTCCATGTTCTAGTTTCCCATCCAAATACATCCAGACCCAACCCTGTTTAGCTTCAGAGATCAGAAGAGATCAGATGCAAAGAACCTATCAAAGTTGTCTTATCTGGCAAAAGAGACATTGCAAATGTGATTAACTTAAGGATCTTGAGAAGGAAAGTTACCCTGGATCTTTGGGGTAGATCCAATGTAATCATAGGGGCCTTATATGAAGAACACAGGAAGGTCAGTCAGTTGTGGCAATAGAAGCAGAAAGCAGAGTGATGTACTTGGAACATGAAAAAAGATACCACAAGCCAGAGAGTTCAGGGAACTAATAGAAACTGGGAAGAAAATGGATTCTCCCCTCATTCTCTAGAAGGAACCAGCCCTGTGGTCACACTGACTTTAGGTGATTTCAGACTTATGAATTTCAGAACTGCAAGAGGACAAATTTATATTGTTTAACCCACTGAGTATTTGGTAATTTGTTACAATAGCTTTAGGAAACAAATATAGTGTATAAGACATTTGACTATTAGTGATTTTGATAACAGTATGCATCTCATCATTACAGCTTCTTGTGACAACATTTTCTGTGCCAGTTCTTATGACGTTTCTCTAAGTCAGCCATGCATTTATTAATAAACGAAATGCATATATTAGTTGCTGTTTTAGATTTTACAGATAAATTATTTTTCCACAGCCCCAGATCTCGGGAGCCTAGAAGTCTGGTTAAAGGGACAGATATTTAAGACGTTATAATAATGAGTCGAATATTTGTGATATTGTTATTTATAATAAGAAATACATATTTGATCTATGTCTCTCTACCCTAACATGGAATTTATAAGGCTTGGAGGAACCCTGTGTTAGGGTATAATTCCTGACTAATAAAAGCACTAGGAGCATATTTTACTCTAATGAGGCAACTCTGGAGGGACTCCTAGATGGCTCTGGATGAGAGCTAGTCACCAGTTAGATAAGTCATGATTAACAGCTTGGGAATTTTCAGCTACCTCTCACCCCCTACAGTTCTATGAAGAAGGGAGAAGGGCTAAAAATTGAGCTGATGATCCATCATGCCTACGTGATGAAGTCTCCATAAAAATCCCAATGGTATGGACTCAGATAGCTTCAAGGTCAGTGAACACATTCTATGTACTGGGTGGGTAACACACCCCAGCCTCATGGAAACAGAATATCCCATGAAAGGAGGTTAGGGACCCTCCAAGACCTCATTCCACAAATCTCTTCATCTGGCTATTGGTCTGAATCCTTTATCAGATCCTTTAATAAACTGACAAATGTAAGTGGTTCTCTGAGTTCTGTGAGCTGCTTTAGCAAATAAATTGAACCTGAGGAGGGGGTCATGGAAAACTCCAATGTACAGTCAATTGGTTAGAAGTGACAGGTGACAACCTGGACTTGAGCTGGGTATCTGAAGTGGGGTGGGAGAAGTCTCACGGGACTGAGTCCTTAACCTGTGGGATGTAATGCTACCTCTAGGTAGACAGTGTCAGAATTGAGTTAAGTTGCAAGAATATCCAGCTGGTGTCATAAAGAACTGCTTGATCTGGGGAAAAAGAAAACTCAATAGATTTGGTATCAAAAGTATTATGAGTGTGTTAACATGGAGAAAGTAAAGGAGAAACACATAGGAGAAAGAAAAATTATAGCATTTTCTAACATGATCCTATAAAAATTGGATGCATAAAGGAACATTGTGATAATCTAAAGGAGAACCTAACCTTGTCTGGGAAAAGCTAGAAAGGCTTCATGGAAGAGATGATGCTTGGGTTAAGTTATAAAGAATCAGAAGAAGCTTTCCAGGGATATTAAATGTGAATAGGAAATTCTAGGCAGAAAAACAGCAAATATAAAATATGGCAATATGAAAAATTTTAGCCTATTCAATCAACTACAAAAACAAGTGGAATTTGGAGAATAGAGAGTGATCTCAAATGGGATGGTAAATACATTAATATAAGGCTGATGAAGGCATGCAATGAAACGCTACCCATCTATTATTATTCACAAATAATTAAAAAATAAGGAAATAATACTGCCATTAATTTATAAATGAAGGTGGGTGGAATTGTTAATTTGTTGTATATAAGAAGGAAAACAAGATTTTAAAAGCCATGCATTGTATTTATGAGTACCAATGTTTCTTCCAGCTATATGCTTCTATAATTCTGTTAAATTTAAGTGAAATTTATTCTATGTTCCCAAGCTGATAGAAATAAAGCTTTTGAATAGATTTTAGAAAACATTCATGTTTGATAGTCAGGTTGCATTCCTTTCATTTCTAAAGGACCTTTTATTAGTACATTTTTGTTTGCACAGCTTGAAAAAAAAAGAAAAAAATTCAAATATTTGTATCTTACTGTGTATACAAACATCTGGGTGCTTAAGAATATTATTATTTGTTGTTCTTTATTTGCTTTGTTTGGTTTGTTTTGCATTGCTTTTCATTAGGATGTTCCAGGATTATGCAGCTGCAGTCAAGGTCTTTATTTATTTTGTTCTATTCAGGATAACCTCTTACTTTAGCAGGGGTAATTTCACAATCCTCACTCCTTTCTCCACCACTCTTTTAGTGAAGTATGAATGTCTATTGTTTGCCACTGCTGTTACTCTGCTGATGTGAAGGCCACCTGTCATTGAAAAGAGTTACCATGCTCCAGCGAGGCAGATACGCCGTTTTAAAATATATTCTAAGATTTATTTAATAGGTTTGACCTTTCCAGAAATTGTCCTTATCCATCATTATAGTACATGATCAATCATTTCATACTTCACCATCTATAAAACAAGCATTAACAATAGGGAAGAGAGTGTACATTCTATTTTTCTCTAGAGATTTATATCAAAACAATTTGGACAGCTCTGCTAATTAAGGATGGGAAACTAAACAATGTGGACCAATCTGACCACTCTTAAAGGGTCAAGGTCTTAACTGAACTTTCTCAGAACCTGTATTGTACTTTAGATTTCAGGGACATAGAGAATGGGCCCAGTAGTTTTTCTTGGGCTTATTTCTGTGTGATTGGTCTACTTAAATAAATATGCCTTGAATTCTGAGTTCCTTATTCATTTTCTGAATATCTTGGTTAGTTTAAAATTCAGATAACACTTATTATTTTTTCAAACATATTAAATAAACAGTTACAGAAATGGTTAATACATCACACTTTATAATCAGATGCTGCCAAAATTTAACTGTTTCTTGGTTGGCTTTATTATTCTGATTCTCACTCCAAATAATGGATAGAATTTGAAGGTGGTTTACTTAGTGAGTCTTGATTTTAAATGAATAATTTGGAATGTGTAATTTTTAACTTGGGGACTTTACCAAAATTAACATCTTTTATATTCAGTTTAAATTTTTAAAGAAAAAAAATGTTCCTTGCCATACTAGCAGATAGCAGCTGTGCATCGCTGAAGGATGCCCAGGACCAAACCAGAGACGGTCGCACCGGCATCACCACCATTTGTCCACCAACCAGATCTGAAATATCATTGCCTACATGGACACATAAGGAACTGTTCAACATTGAAATTGGGACTCAAAAGAACTGTTGGCCCAGAAAGGAACTCACTACAGACTGATTCATTTGCCTCTCAGCATAACCATTATGGCTTGTCTCATTTTCGGTTCTTATATGGGTATTTCTTGTATCACATGATCTCACGCATCTAGGGGAAATAATGAACAACATAAACTGATGAACAAAAACAGACCCGGAGACAGGGAAGCATCGATCAGACTGTCAAACCTCAGAGGGAAGGTAGGGGAGGGTGGGGGAAAGGGGGAGAGATCAACCAAAGGACTTGTGTGCATGCATGTAAGCCTAACCAGTGGTCATGGACAACAGGGGGGTGGGGGCATACATGGGGAGGGGTTTTGGATGAGAATGGGGGGATGAGGACAATTATGTGGTACCATAATCAATAAAGAAATTAAAAAAAAAGACTATTTTTATTTTTTATTTATTTTATTTTTTTTAATTTCTTTATTGATTAAGATGTCACATATTTGTCCTCATCCCCCTATTCCCATCCCCCCCTCCCCACACATGCCCCAACCCCCTTTTGAACTTAACCGTTGGATAGGCTCATATGCATGCACACAAGTCCATTCGTTGAACTCTCCCCCTCTCCCCACCCTCCCCTATCCTCCCTCTGAGGCCCGATAGTCCCATCGATGCCTCCTTGCTTCTGGTTCTGTTCTTGTTCCTCAGTCTATGTTGTTCATCATTTCCCCTAGATGAGCGAGATCATATGTCACTAGATATATACTTATGAGAACTGAATGTGAGACGAGCAATAATAGTTATGTTGACAGGCAGATGGATCAGTCTGTAGTGAGTTTCTTTCTGGACCAACAGTTCTATTGAGACCCAATTTCAATGTCCACCAGTTCCTTATCTGTACATGTCAGCACTGACCCCTCAGCTCTGGATGGTGGACAAATGGTGGTAACGGAGGTCCGACTCCCTCTGGTTTGGTCTCGGCCGAACCCAGGGGCACGGCTTCACCCGGACTAAGGGGCACGTGGCCTCACCCGGATCTAGGGACACATGGTCTCACCCGGACCCAGGGACGCTTGGCCTCTCCCAGACCCAGGGGCACGTGGCCTCATCCGGGCCTAGGTGTACGAGGCCTCACCCGGATCCAGGGACACATGGTCTCACCCGGACCCAGGGACGCTTGGCCTCTCCCAGACCCAGGGGCACGTGGCCTCACCCGGGCCTAGGTGCACGAGGCCTCACCCAGATCCAGGGACACATGGTCTCACCCGGACCCAGGGACGCTTGGCCTCTCCAAGCCCCAGGGGCACGTGGCCTCACCCGGGCGTAGGGGCACGAGGCCTCACCCGGATCGAGGGACACATGGTCTCGCCCGGACCCAGGGACGCTTGGCCTCTCCCAGACCCAGGGGCACGTGGCCTCACCCGGGCGTAGGTGCACGAGGCCTCACCCGGATCCAGGGACACATGGTCTCACCCGGACCCAGGGACGCTTGGCCTCTCCCAGCCCCAGGGGCACGTGGCCTCACCCGGGCCTAGGTGCACGAGGCCTCACCCGGATCCAGGGACACATGGTCTCGCCCGGACCCAGGGACGCTTGGCCTCTCCCAGACCCAGGGGCACGTGGCCTCACCCGGGCGTAGGTGCACGAGGCCTCACCCGGATCCAGGGACACATGGTCTCGCCCGGACCCAGGTGCGTGTGGCTTCTCTCACACCCAGGGGCACGTGGCCTCACCTGGACCTAGGTGCACAAGGCCTCACCCGGATCCAGGGATACATGGTCTCACCCGGACCCAGGGACGCTTGGCCTCTCTCAGACCCAGGGGCATGTGGCCTCACCTGGACCTAGGTGCATGAGGCCTCACCCGGATCCAGGGACACATTGTCTCACCCGGACCCAGGGACGCTTGGCCTCCCCCAGACCCAGGGGCACGTGTCTTCACCCGGGCCTAGGTGCATGAGGCCTCACCCGGATCCAGGGACATATGGTCTCAACCAGACCCAGGGACGCTTGGCCTCTCCCAGTCCCAGGGGCATGTGGCCTCACCCGGGCCTAGGTGCACGAGGCCTCACCCGGATCCAGGGACACATGGTCTCGCCCGGACCCAGGTGCGCGTGGCCTCTCTCACACCCAGGGGCACGTGGCCTCACCTGGACCTAGGTGCAGAAGGCCTCACCCGGATCCAGGGATACATGGTCTCACCTGGACCCAGGGACGCTTGGCCTCCCCAAGACCCAGGGGCACGTGGCCTCACCCGGGCATAGGCGCACGAGGCCTCACCCGGATCCAGGGACACGTGGTCTCACCCAAACCTAGGGACGCTTGGCCTCTCCCAGCCCCAGGGGCACGTGGCCTCACCCGGGCCTAGGTGCACAAGGCCTCACCCGGATCCAGGGACACATGGTCTCGCCCGGACCCAGGTGCGCGTGGCCTCTCTCACACCCAGGGGCACGTGGCCTCACCTGGACCTAGGTGCACAAGGCCTCACCCGGATCCAGGGATACATGGTCTCACCCGGACCCAGGGACGCTTGGCCTCCCCAAGACCCAGGGGCACGTGGCCTCACCCGGGCATAGGTGCACGAGGCCTCACCCGGATCCAGGGACACGTGGTCTCACCCGGACCTAGGGACGCTTGGCCTCTCCCAGCCTCAGGGGCACGTGGCCTCACCCGGGCCTAGGTGCACGAGGCCTCACCCGGATCCAGGGACACATGGTCTCACCCGGACCCAGGGACGCTTGGCCTCTCCCAGACCCAGGAGCACATGGCCTCACCCGGGCCTAGGTGTACGAGGCCTCACCCGGATCCAGGGACAAATGGTCTCGCCCGGACCCAGGGGTGCGTGGCCTCTCTCAGACCCAGGGGCACATGGCCTCACCTGAACCTAGGTGCACGAGGCCTCACCCAGATCCAGGGACACATGGTCTCACCCGGACCCAGGGACGCTTGGCCTCCCCCAGACCCAGGGGCACGTGTCCTCACCCGGGCCTAGGTGCATGAGGCCTCACCCGAATTCAGGGACATATGGTCTCACCCGGACCCAGGGACGCTTGGCCTCTCCCAGACTCAGGGGCACGTGGCCTCACTCGGGCCTAGGTGCACGAGGCCTCACCCGGATCCAGGGACACATGGTCTCACCCGGACACAGGGACGCTTGGCCTCCCCCAGACCCAGGGGCACGTGGCCTCACCCGGGCCTAGGTGTACGAGGCCTCATCCGGATCCAGGGACACATGGTCTCGCCTGGACCCAGGGGTGCGTGGCCTCTCTCAGACCCAGGGGCACGTGGCCTCACCTGGACCTAGGCGCACGAGGCCTCACCCGGATCCAGGGACACATGGTCTCACCCGGACCCAGGGACGCTTGGCCTCCCCCAGACCCAGGGGCACGTGTCTTCACCCGGGCCTAGGTGCATGAGGCCTCACCCGGATCCAGGGACATATGGTCTCACCCGGACCCAGGGACGCTTGGCCTCTCCCAGTCCCAGGGGCATGTGGCCTCACCCGGGCCTAGGTGCACGAGGCCTCACCCGGATCCAGGGACACATGGTCTCGCCTGGACCCAGGTGTGCGTGGCCTCTCTCATACCCAGGGGCACGTGGCCTCACCTGGACCTAGGTGCACGAGGCCTCACCCGGATCCAGGGACACATGGTCTCGCCCGGACCCAGGGATGCTTGGCCTCCCCAGACCCAGGGGCATGTGGCCTCACCCGGGCCTAGGTGCATGAGGCCTCACCCGGATCCAGGGACACATGGTCTCACCCGGACCCAGGGACCCTTGGCTTCTCCCAGACCCAGGGGCACATGGCCTCACCCGGGCCTAGGTGTTCGAGGCCTCACCCGGATCCAGGGACACATGGTCTCGCCCGGACCCAGGGGTGCGTGGCCTCTCCCAGCCCCAGGGGCACATGGCCTCACCCGGGCCTAGGTGCATGAGGTCTCACTCGGATCCAGGGACACATGGTCTCGCCCGGACCCAGGGGTACGTGGCCTCTCCCAGCCCCAGGGGCACGTGGCCTCACCCGGGCCTAGGCGCACGAGGCCTCACCCGGATCCAGGGACACATGGTCTCACCCGGATCCAGGGACGCCTGGCCTCTCCCAGATCCAGGGGCATGTGGCCTCACCCGGGCCTAGGCGCACGAGGCCTCACCCGGATCCAGGGACACACGGTCTCACCCGGCCCCAGGGACGCCTGGCCTCCCCCAGGCCCAGGTGCACGTGGCCTCACCCGGGCCTAGATGCACGAGGCCCCACCCGGATCCAGGGACACATGGTCTCACCCGGACCCAGGGGTGCGTGGACTCACTTGGACCTAGATGCACAAGGCCTCCCCCGGATCCAGGGACACATGGTCTCACCCGGACCCAGGGGCGTTTGGCCTCACCCGGGCACGGGACCCAGTGTCATCCGGGTCCAGGGGCACTTGGCCTCACCCGGACCCAGAATCTGGCCTCACCTGGAGCCAGGGGCACGTGGCCCCACATAGACCCAGGGACGCGAGGCCCCACCCATACCCGGAGGTGCGCGACCACTCCCGAGCCCAGAGGCGCGCAACCCCGCCCGCACCCGGGTCCCAGCGGGGCCCCGTCCTCCCGATCCCAATTCCCGCCGGTCAACCCCCCCCAGCAACCCCCCCGGCCATCCTGCCAGAGCTCCAGGACGGCTGCCGCAGAACTCGTCGGGCGGCTGCTCGGCGAAGTTCCGGTGCGCCCGGTGCGTGGCGGCGGGCCGGCCCGGCGTCACCGCGCCGGCTCCTGGGTCCGCAGTGGCGGCCGGTCGCCGAGCATGCGCACCTGGCCGCCCCCGGGGCACCGAAATTCCTGAAGGACTCGGAGGCCAGCAAGCGTGGAGTCCCCCACCCCACGTCTCACAGGGGCCCGTCTGTCCGTGCTCGGCAGCAAGTGGAGCCGCCCCCTCAGCCAGAGACCGCCGGGGGGACCGCGCCGAGCACGCTCCAGGTCGCCCCTGCGTCGCCCAAGCCGCAGTTCCCAAATTGTGGTCCTTGGGTCATTTGCATCAGCATCATCCCGCATACCCCTCTTATTCTAGCTGCAGAGCATCCACTCAGCCAGCCCTACGGTGGTTTTGGGTGGTGTCTGCTCCGCTTTCCCGTCGCAGCCTCAAAGTTGTTGTGGCAGGCAACATCCAGGCCTCCGCCCTATGTCTCCATCCCGGTCCTCCTTGTATAGTTAAGTCTTGATTGTTGCTGGTGCCACCGGGAGGGCTCTCTTTGTCTATAAAGGAAGAGTTGCTGTGCAGGAGACTCTTCTATGGGCCGGGTCTTGGTGCAGCAAGGCTTTGGCGCTCACTGAATCTGCCTGTTGGATTTGTCCCTTATGTGCGTGGTTGAAGTCTGGTGTCATTTCCCACAGACCACCAGATGCCCTCGTTTCTGGGTCCCCAATGGGGCGTAGATCAGCCACTGCCTTAGGCACTCAGCAGGGATTACAGCAAGAACTGTAGTTTCCTCCTTCTGTCTGAGTGGCCCTGGAGCATTCCGACTAGAACAGTTTATCTGGTCCGCTGCCAGAGGGCAGGCCACCCACATGCATAAGCCGTTGCTTGGAGCATAGGTGTGCCTGCAAGACTTGCGGGGCGGGTCTTCAAAACGTGCGGGGCGGGTCCCAGGGCAGGGCGGGTCTCAGGGCGGGATGGGTCCCAGGGTGGGGCGGAGTCTCAGGGCACCAACAGGCCATGTTGCGGCGAGCCACAATGGCTGCGAATCTGCTCCTTCTGCCTTCCAAGTTTCTAAGTCCCCTCGTTCCGCGCTCTAGCGCAGCAAACACTGATTGCTGGGCGCACCTCCGCAAGAGTCCCGCCTCTCCCCGCAGGCATCTGGGTCTCCCGCGGGTCCCCAGAAGCTGGATTTCAGGGTGATGGAGAGCTAATCTCCCCTAAGTTTGGAACAAAAGCCCCTTTCCCCCACCACCAGCCCGAGCCACACGCCTCTGCACCTTGTCCCCTCCGATTTCGCTGGTTTCCTCTTCCCTCTTAGCTGTAAATCTCTCCTGTAGTTCTGGGCTGCAGACGCTCCGTCCTCCAGTCGCGCCCCTGAAACCGCTGCGCGCGGCCCAGCCATCCTCTTGATTCTCCTCCGTCAAAATGGCTAGAGGACTTGAAAGTAAGATGAGATCTCTTAAGAATCCTCCAAATTGGTGTTGGCGGCGTCCGGGGCCCCGAGGATCTCAGTGCGCAGCTCGGCCAGGTCAGTGGCGCGGGTGAGCCCCTCCTGCAGAAAGATGGTCTCTTTCTTCACTGAGAGCCGCTGCGCGGAGTCTGCGGCCGCCGCCACAGCAGCCGCGGCCCCCACGAGCCCATGGCCCCGGCTGCGGTAATGACTGAGGGGAGCAGCTGCCCGGTCTGGGGAGACGCGAGCAGCAGTCGCCACCCTCAGCAGTCCATGTTTCAGTTGTATTTCCGAAACTGCCATGCGAGGCAACAGATCAGCCTTTCACCTCCGCCGCCATCTTTGAACAATAAAAAAAAAGATCCTTTATTCTCAAAACTGCAGGGGTACTTTTTGAGCAAGATCTGGTCTCATCTACCCATTATATTTATAACAATGTCTATTGGGATAAAAAGTAGTTGTTGTTTTTTTCTATCAGCCAATGCATGAGATCACTGAATACTAGTTGGATTAATAAATGTCAGAAGTATGAGGCTTTTATTATAGTCTTTTTATGTCAATTTTAAATGATTAAAAGAACAGTAAGCAGGGTAATAGAAGTGACTATCCTTTGTTAAAATTAATAAACACACACACACAAGGAGCAAAAGCCAACCCAACTCTTTACTGTTTACCATCATGAAATCAGATTGCACAAGGGGAGAGTGGAAGAACTGCTATAGAGGTAGAGACAGCTTCCATCTAATCCATCTAGGCTGTTGAAGATTAAATATGTGAAGGTGTAATTTTAATATTATTTTAAAAAATAATAGGTATGGTTAGCCATGTAGGTCATTAAAATTCAAATTTAAGGCTAGAAGCAATCTTCTTTTATGTATTTATGTATTTATTATTTATTTATTTATTTATGTATTATTTTTAATCCTCACCCGAGGATATTTTTTCCATTGAATTTTAGGGAGAGTGGAAGAGAGAGGTAAAGACAGAGAGAAACATTGATGTGAGAGAAACACATCGAATGGTTGCCTTCTGCACAAGACCCGACCAGGCCCAGGGTCCAAGAAGGAGTCTGCAACGAAGGTACGTGCATTTGACGGGAATCGAACCCAGGACCCTTTGGTCTCCAGGCAGAGGCTCTATTCACTAAGCCAAACCGGCTAGGGTACAACCTTCCATTTAATGATAAGCATAACCTATATATGATCATAGAGCTAAAGCAAAACAGACCCCACTCTACTGAGCCTCTAGTAATAAAGATTTTTAATCCTACCATGTTTTGCATAATAACATTTCATAAGGTACTAGCATTATTTATAAAGCTTTTATCATTACATTCTTTCTAAACTAAATATTTATTTTTATCTTCACTGGTATAAATCAATAGGGCTAACGATTTTTAATATCCAGTAAAGATAACAATGACTTGGTTGGTTGATTGCTATCTAGATTATCTCTATAATATGCCGAAATCTGTGGAGGAAAAGAAAAAGTGAAAACCTGAACAAAAATTTATCCACATGTTTTCCCTACATGATAACAAATATGTGAAAACATCTGGATGACTAGATCTTTCACTTTTCATATAGATGGGAAATCAAGCTGTAATTGGACATGTCGATCTACCTATAATTGAATGAATTCTAAAATACATTTACTAGATAGTGAAACAGCCTAAATGATTTTGAAATCATTTAGTTACACAGAAAGCCATTATCTTTGGTCCAAAGTGATTTGTTGGAACTTTTTGCCACTTTTAAAATAATTAATTAGAAAAATTTTCTTATATCTTCATATTTATTTCTACACAAACTAAATGTGAGAATTCAGCTTTAATTTAAAAAATGTATGCCAAAGTCAGAGAAATAATAAAGAACAAAGAAAAAGATTGTGATTGATGCTAAAATGATGAAACAGCTGTGAAATGCAAGATATCCCATAGAGATACACCTGAATCCATACCAATCACAAGCTTTCCTTCTATATTTTGGTTATGTGAAAACAAAATTCTTCACTTTGGTAGTTTTTCATTAGATTCACATTTAAGTTGTATACTATTAAGAACATTTAAAAATAATATTAATAAGAATTTATTTAATAAAAATTTAAAACTTATTAAAAACACTAGAGGCCCAATGCACAAAATTCATGCATGGGGGTGTGTGTCCCTCATCCCTGCCTGCACCCTCTCCAATATGGGACCCCTCAAGGGATGTGTCTGACTGCCCGTTTAGGCCTGATCCCAGTAGGATCGGGCCTAAACGGCAGTCTGACATCCCTCTCACAATCCAGGACTGCTGGCTCCCAACTGCTTACCTGCCTGCCTTCCTGATTGCCCCTAACCACTTCTGCCTGCCAGCCTGATCATCCCCTAACCACTCCCCTGCCAGCCTGATTGATGCCTAACTGCTCCCCTGCCAGCCTGTTTGCCCCTAATTGCCCTCACCTGCAGGCCTGGTCACCCCTAATTGCCCTCCCCTGCAGGTTTGATCGTCCCCAACTGCCGTCCCTTGCAGGCCAGGTACCTCCCAACTGCCCTCTCCTGCTGGCCATCTTGTGGCAGCCATCTTATGTCCACATGGGGTCAGTCATCTTTGACTATATGGGGGCAGCCATCTTGTGTGTAGGAGTGATGGTCAATTTGCATATTATTATTTTATTAGATAGGACTAGATAGGATAGAGGCCTGGTGGGGGCCAGCTGGTTTGCCCTGAAGGTTGTCCCAGATCAGGGTGAGGGTTCCCTTGGGGCATGAGGTAGCCTGGGTGAGGGGCCTGTGATGGTTTGCAGGGTGGCCTTGCCCCCTGGTGACCCAAGCGGAGGCCCTGGTATCTGGGATTTATTTATCTTCTATAATTGAAACTTTGTAGCCTTAAGCAGAGGCCAAGGCAGGCCAGGGCTGCAGAAACTTGGCTTCTTCCATTGCCGGGGGCAACTCAAGCCTCCTGCTCTCTCCTTGGCTGCAGCCATCTTGGTTGGGTAATTTGCATACTCACTCTTAATTGGCTGGTGGGCGTGGCTTGTAGTTGTAAAAGCAGTATGGTCAATTTGCATATTGCTCTTTTATTAGATAGGATTAAATTTTTAAGAAATAAATTGGTAAGAATTGCATTAATATTGATGATGAATCTGTAAGTTGGGGTACAAGACAACCCAGAAACTGGGTTTAGTGATTTGGCTTATATGGGTTTACTTTTTTTAAAAAATTTTATTTTATTGTTTAAGGTATTACAAATAGTAGTACATATGTCTCCTTTTTTTTTGTTTTCCCGTTGCCTCCCCCCTCCTGGCCTCTTCTACACCCTGGCACTTGCCCTCACCCCCCCTCCCAGTGTCTTGCATCTGTTGGTTGTGCTTATATGCATGCATACAAGTCCTTCTGTTGATCTCTTACCCCAGAACCTTCCCCTACATTCCCGATGTAGTTTGACAGTCTGTTTGATGCTTATTTGCCTCTATCTATTTTTGTTCAACAGTTTATAATGTTCTTTATATTCCACAGATGAGTGAGATCATGTGGTATTTATCTTTCACTGACTGGCTTATTTCACTTAGCATAATGTTCTCTAGTTCCACCCATGCTTTGGAAACAGCCTAAATGCCCATCAGCAGATGAATGGATTAGAAAACTGTGGAACATCTACACAATGGAATACTACGCTGCTGTAAAAAAGAAGGAATTCTTACCATTCGCAACAGCATGGATGGAACATTTGTTTTAAGATGATTTTGTGCACTTGAAATTTAGTCAGGAAATACTGTTGCTCAAATAAGGTCAAATTACTAACTTGATATCTAGCACTTAGTGGGTTACTTTCCTAACATTGAACTCAGTTTTTCTTTTGTCTAGGCCTTAACTGTTTGTACTACATTAAGTTGCCATAAAAAACAGCTGATTAGACCATTTAGAAGAGGATATTAATATTAAAAAGAAATATTGGACTTTGTTTAATTAAAATAGAAATACAATTCTGTGTTGAATATGTGTCCAATGAACAAAAATACTATTTATTATTATTATTATTATTATTATTATTATTGCATTTGAATAGAAAAGGCCAGTAGAAAAATACGTAGGTTCCACTCATACTGCTTCAAAGAGTATAGACAATTGCCCTCTTGTAAAACCAGGTGTAAACATCAGATAGGTGTGATGAATAACTATAAATTGGTGATTTTAAGGCAAGATTTATATCATGAGTAAAAGTAGAAATAATCTTCTTAGCTTTCTGACCTTAAAACCTTTTTGAACCTTATTTTTATTTAATCAGTTTTCAAAGCCACAAGTGAAGATTTCAGAGAACCAACTCTATATATTTTTAAACTGTTAATCCTAATCTTAAATCCAACAAAAATACTTTTCACTTATTTTATTGATTTATGTTAGTGCTCTCTAGCCCCAATGATATTGCTTTAGCTATGAATGATGTCCTGTATGCCTGGTAAACGGACAGATGTTTCAGCTTACTACAATACAGTGGTAAGAGCACCTCTGAAGGTAAGCATGCTGAGTAATATTTGAGAAGCCTCACAACTCACCCAAACTAGCAAAAACTAGAATTTCCAGAGGGACAAAACTCTGTAGGACAAAAACTTATGTAGATAGAAAAAAATAAACAGATTTTTAGATTATATTAAGGGTCAAAGAGTCAGATTGTAAAAGATAAGCTATCAGCTACCCAAACTAGCCAAGTGAATCAGAGACAAAAGCAATGTCTAGTATAAATTAAATTTAATAAATATGAAATAAATTTTAGTTGGCTCATAATAGGTGATTGTGGGAACCATGCCAGGTCCCCGGATAGTCAAGGCCAGTGGGAGCACAAAGGCCTTGTTATCAATACACCAGAATGACCAAAGGCACTCTGGGCATTCAAGGACTCAGAGCCTGGGAATCCTAATCAGGCCAACATACCATTAGCGGGTGCAAGGACACGCGGTACACTGTGCCCTTCAGTAGCCAATATGATTGATGTAACTATTGGCACGAAGCCTTCTTTGTCTAAATGGTATAAAAGTAGGTTACTGACCAGCTAGTTGGCTGGAGTAGGCTGGAGTTGGCTGAGGATGGAGTGAGAAGTATGCTAGAGAGAGCAGCTGAGCAGGAGAGACAGGAGAAGCTGTTGAGCCAGAGAGCTCAGGTACCACTAAGATGGGAGGCGGGGAGTCTAGGAGGCAGTACGAGGCTGCTCAGATAATAGCTGTGGGTACAGAGACTGATGCTACTTTATGGGAAAGATATGCATTCACCAGCCGGTGTCTGGCTGCCTGCCTGTATGGACTTTGTTGTGAAGACTGTTCTTGTCTGATGGCTATCTGGCCATTGGTTTCCGCAATAAAGACTCATTCTTATTGAGGCAAACCGACGAGGGCAGTAAACAGTATTTCTAATTAATTTTAATTTTAATTAAAAATGCTTAAAGAATTAGACAAGAATGATTACTGGAGCGTCTAAGTAGGCCTCTTCTAAGATGGCCCAATAGTGCCATTTAGGATAGTCCAAAACAACCAATGAAAGACAAATCCCAACCCTAAAAAAATCAACGTATTCGGGAAATACCATTGGAACATTTTCTCAAATGTGAAAATAAAAACTGTACTAGGAAGAGTAGAAGCTTAAGAGTCAGGGACACCTGTCCCAATTTCTCCTTTAGGGACGTAAGCACAGGTGACCAAGGGTGCCTCAGCCAGTCTCCGAACAGACACTGACACGTACGATCCAAGGTAGTTACTTAATATTGACCAAGTATAAATTACACAGGAGACAGACATGCAATGCACGAATCACTCACAGTTTATTTACCAGAGTCCTGGTGGTTTCCAGACCTCGGCAGGCCACCCGGGGATCCGTGCCGACAGACACACACACTGGACGTTGGACGTTTCAGCTGCGGCTCGGCGTCTTGTTTGAGGCCTCGGTTTCTGGCTCACAGTTTGGACTCACAGTCCACGGCAGAGCTTGGGCAGATGCAGGAAGGAGGGTGGAGAGTGACCCGCTGTGGAGGAGCAGAGCAGGCCTCTCTGATCTTCCTCCAGAGCTTCCTCTTTTTATGTGCCTAGATGGGCGACTTCAGTGTGTCTTATCAGCAGGTCCCAGGAGTCTTGCATATCTGGTTTTACATATGGGGAACAGATCACTTTATCTATTTTCTACATACAGGCCACTCAAGGGTGTTTATCAATTTGTTTACATTCCATTCCATACTTTTTAATATCACACTTTAATATCACACTGTAATTCCACACTTTGATACTTATTCTATATTATCCTTATTACTATTACTATAACAACACCTTGTATCAAATTCTAGCTTTATTAACTAGGGTGTGTTATCTAATCTCTCTGATTCTCAGATTTTTATAATTTCTCCCTTGTAGGCCTATTGGAAGGCTCAAGTTAGATCATTTACTTAAAATTTTTAGCACATAGTAGCTATTTTACCAAGTAAGATAAAATGTTTGTTTGTGGCTGAACTTATAAAAAATACTGCTCCTGAAATAATTGGTTTGGTATGCATATCTGAAATAAAAACATGCATTTTTAGTTCAGATATGCATACCAAACCAATTTAAAATACATAAAGGCATTCCTTAAGTTATTTTTATTTCTGCATGTGATACAAAATATAAAACAAGCGACTTAAAGATATTTCAATGCCAAGTAGTGAAATTTTCTCACTGCTCCAAAAATTCAAATATTTTATTAAAATAAATTTGAAAGTTGCTTATAAGCACTCCTATTGCACTTACCCCTTTTATATTTTAAATCAGAATTTTGAAAACTATTTTTGCACAAATAGCTCAGTTACACCCACAAATCACTGAATCTGTTTAGCATCTTTTGAAGAGGTGTAATTTTTTGAAAAATGTGACACTTGTTTTTGTGCCAGTTCATTTGTCAACATTAGTGTAATTAGCTCAAGTTTCATCAACTAGCTGGTGCAATCTGTTCAGAAAGCAACTTTGAATTTTGAATAGCCTTATAGACTCCAGTTAGAATTTAAGCCTGTGAGATTTGATTTTAGTTTTTATATGTGAAAAAAAGTAGAGAATCTCTTTTTATAAAATCAGCATGATTTCTTTAAAAATTCACATTATATAGTATAGAAAGGATCATCAGAATTTTTGTAATATCAACATATATTTTAGGAAAGTATTAAAAAATATCTTTGAAATTTTCATTTACCCAGAAAAAGTAATTATTTTGTTATATAGAAAATAACCACATAATGCATCATCAATGCATTCATTTTAAATATAAGAATAGTCCAACTTGGCTGATGTCAGAGAATGGAAGATGCTAACAATTATATTTTTATTAATAGTAATTTGTCTCCACCCTGAGGCAGCAGAAGAAAAAGCTTAGAAAAACTTTGTTTTACCAAGATACATCTTTTTTCTTTCTTTCTTTCTTTTTTTTTTTAGATGGATAAAAGTACACTGTTGCCTATACACATTCCTGGCACAGATATTTTTATATTAACAAGAGAATTTTTCCCTAACTGGTTTTGCTCAGTGGATAGAGCGTTGGCCTGCGGACTGAAAGGTCCCAGGTTTGATTCTGGTCAAGGGCATGTATCTTGGTTGCTGGCACATCCCCAGTAGGGGGTGTGCAGGAGGCAGCTGATGGATGTTTCTAACTCTCTATCCCTCTCCCTTCCGCTCTGTAAAAAAAAAAAAAAAAAAATCAACAAAAAATATTTTTAAAAAAGAGAATTTTGAAAATTGTGAAATAAAAGGCTTATTTGGTGCATGTTTTTCTATGCCAGTATAGAATAGCCTTAGAGCACAACAAATAGAAGGCAATATCTCTGAAAATGAATAATTTATGCTATAACAATATTCAATGTAACAAATAGGCAATTCTTAATAGGCTAAATCTTAATAGAACAACAGGAAGTAGAAAACACTCATTTTTATGTTGAATAACCCACCCAGTTTAAATAATTAGAATTTAAAGATGAATCATACAAATATCCAACATATGTTTACTGTCAATTTCCCTGGAACACACACACACACACACACACACACACACACACACACACACACACCAATATCCAATACCATGGTCCCTGTTTTCAAGGAGCTTATGCTTAAGTTGAGGAGAAAGATAATGTAGTGGAATAAAACCTTATATCTTTGATAAGTGAAGTGAAAATAATATTGCATGAAATACAACTTCATCATAGAAGATATTACTCTTGAGGATTAGGGCAATTACTTCAATTGGTTGCAATGCATCTTTGGATAAAAATGCCAGGTGAAAGGCATCATGAAAAATAAATAGGTGATAAATACAAGGTATCAAATTCTGTAAGTGGAGTGAACTTTCAGGTGTGAGGTATTGGAGGCATTCATTTATTGATCATTAAGTAAACTTTAGAGGTCTCTGCTGATTTTAGTTCCAATGCTTATTTTAGTCAATAGAGAAGACTGGCACAGCCTTAGCCTTTGATATACTTAAAATATGAAAACATCAAGAGAATGTACATGTGCCAGGGTGTAGGGGAGGCCAGGGGGAGGTCAATGGGGAAGAAAAGGAGACATATGTACTACTATTTGTAATACCTTCAACAATAAATAAATTAATTAATTAAAGAAAGAATGAAAAAAAGAAAAATTAATTTTAAGAAAGAAAAGTACAAAAACAGTTGTAGTGTGGTTTCTCAAAGTGATGAATCTACTTTTGCCATAGGAGATCATGATGGAGGTGGCATGGGGACTGCCTTGAAGGATAGGTAGAATTTAGACATGGAGGAATCACTTAGTGCCATGTTAGTCCCACAATTTGTCACTGCTCTTTTGATAGAGCCCCACTCACTTTTGTTAATTCCTCAGCCCTTAATACAATTGTGAGGAAACAGGGACTTATTTAATATTGGGGGAAAGGAATTATAAAGAAATCATTGAACACTATCATAAAAGTGATGGTAAGTTGAATAAAAGTGGTCCAGATATTAGAGGAAAAGCATTCAATCCTTCACTTAATATATTGTTAGCTGTAGCTTTATATACATGTATTTTGTTAGGTTGAGAGAGTGGCCTTCTATTGCTAACTTGCTAAGACTTTTTAAAAAATATATTTTTATTGATTTCAGAGAGGAAGGGAGAAGGAGGGAGAGAGAGAAACATCAATGATGAGAAAGAATCATCTATCGGCTGCCTCCTGCAGACCCTACATCGGGGTTCGAGCCTGCAACCTGGGCATCGGCCCTGACCAGGAATCAAACCATGACCGCCTGGTTCATAGGTTGAGGCTCAGCCACTGAGCACACTCCAGCCAGGCTATTAAGAACTGTTGAGTGTTTATCTAACCTACTTCATGATACAGCTTCCTTGGCATCCATTTTGTGTGGCCAAGTGGCCTGTGGGGGCTTTAAACTGACACTAACCACCTCATGCAAGCTCAAGCCCTAGATAGCGGCATAGTCACAAGCAAATGTAAGTTCTTGGTAGGCCTTCCCTAATACCCTTGTCATGATCAACAGTCTTCCCTGCCTCCCAGGATCTTCCCCCTGTGTGGCCCTTAGATAAAATCTTCATGGAGCTTAACAAAAACCCATTCTTTTTGGTTTGAATTGCCCAATTCAGCCTTAGCCAGGGAACCCCACAATACTCCACCCCACACACCCTAATAAAGGGTATTAATAAAGGCAGACCACAGTATCTACCTCTCTGCCTGCCCCTGGCCTTGACCTCTCTGTGTAGCTCCTCAAGGCATGCCTTGCACTTCTCTAGGACCTGTGCGTAATAGACTTCACTGTGTCATTTTCTCCTGTGGTCATTTTATTTGAAACATCGCTCACCATCTGGCACCCCGTGCTTCACTTAACAAATGTTAATTTAACAGTCATAACAAGAACTGGAATTATATTTTGTCAATGCTTTTCTGCATTTGTTGCAGTAATCATGTGTTTCTTCCTTAGATGGATTATATTGATACATTTTTGAGTATAGAATCATCCTAGAATTCCTGGGATAAACTCCACTTGGTGATGCTGTAATATTATTTTACTGTATTGCTGGATTTAATTTAATAATGTTTTGTTGAGGATTTTTGCTTTTCTGTTTATGAGAGCAATTAGCTTGTAGTTTGTTTATTTTTTTATTTGTTTTGTAATGCCTTTGTATGGTTTAGGTATTAAGGTAATCCTAGTCTTGTAAAATGAGTTAGGGAATGTTTCCTCGTCATCTCTTTCTAGAAAAGATGCTATAGTTTGGTGGTATTTGCTCTTTAAATGTTTGGGAGAATTCATAAGTAAACCATGTGTGTATGGAGATTCTTTTTTTTTCAGAAGATTTTACCTACAGATTAAATTTATTTAATGGTTATGAAGATATTCAGATAATCTGTTTCATCTTGGGTTTTAGTAGTTTGTGATTTTTGAGGACTTAGTTCATTTGATCTAATTCGTCAAAATTATGTGCATAGAGTTGTTTGTAGTTTTCTTTTCAATAATATTTTAGTGGGGTCTGTAGTAATATTCTTTTTTTTCTTTCTTTAAATATATTTTATTGATTTTTCACAGAGAGAAAGGGAGAGGGACAGAGAGCCAGAAACATCGATGAGAGAGATACATCGACCAGCTGCCTCCTACACACCCCCCACTGGGGATGTGCCTGCAACCAATGCACATGCCCTGACCAGAATCGAACCTGGGACCCTTCAGTCCGCATATCCACTGAGCCAAACCAGTTTTGGCTGTAGTAATATTCTTGTGATCTTTTTAAAAACATCTTGTCTGGATCTGTAGTAATATTCTTTCTTGTATTTTTGATATTAATAATTTACTTCTCTTTTTAAAAGTGATATTGCTAGAGGTTTATCAGTTTCACTATTGTTTTCAAAGAACTAAGTTTTATTAATTTTCTTTTGTTTTCCTGTAAATTTTATTACTTTATGCTCTTTATATTTCCTTTCTTTTGATTGATTTTAAATTATCCTTTTTTATTTTCTCAAGATACAATCTTAGATTATTGATTTAAAATTATTTTTATAGTATAAGCATTCAATTCTATAACTTTTTTGCTAAGTACTACTGGTTTATCACACAAATTTTGAAATTTGCATTTTCATTTTTTAGTTAAAATATTTTCTAATTTTGTCTAAGACTTCCTCTTTTACCCATGGATATTTTAGGACTGTGTTGTTGAATTTCCATGTGAGTGAAGATTTTCCTCCTTTTCTCTTACTGATTTCCAATTTAATTTCAATATGCTCCATGAACGCCTTTTGTATCATTTCAAGTCTTTTAATTGTGGTAAAGTTTGTTTTATGACTGAATGTATAGTATATCAGGTTGAATTTTCCATGTGCACTTGAAATGAATATGCAATCTGATGTTGTCCAGTGTGCTATTAATGTCAATTAGATGCAGTCAGGATGCAATGTTGTAGAGCTAAGCTGTAAACTTGTTCATTTTTCTTTCTACTAGCTTTATCTATTACTGAGAGAACAGTTTTAAAATAATTCTATGGTAATTATAATTTATATCTTTTTAGCTTTGTCAGCTTTTGCTTCATGTATTTCGATACTCTTATTATTTGAATATACTGTATATTGAATATTGTTGTGTCTTATTAGCAAATTGACATTTCATTCAATGTATAATCTCCCTATTTCTTTTTTTCTTTATCTCTAATACATAGTTTGCTAACTCTACTTTGTTTGATAATAATATAGCCTTTCCAGCTTTCCTTTGATTAATGTATGTATAGTATATTCTTTTCTAATATTTTACTTTTAAACTACTCATATTATTACGTTTGAAGTGAGATTCTTGTGGACAGAATATATGTGGTTCATGTTCTTTTTAATCCATTATTATAATTTCTGTTTTTTAATAGTTGTTTTTAGAGCATCCTATATATTAAATATTACTGAACAACAATTGTGCCTTTACCAGTAAGGTGATGAAAGCTTTGTGGTTAGGTAGAGAGCATCTTTAAAGGCAGATTAGCCCATCAGTGTTTAGCATGCAATAAAGGAACAAAATGGAAATAATACCTCACCTGGGGTTTTACATATCTAGAGTCCCCTAAGATGCCAGTGAGTGGAGAGATAGTGCTTAAACCTGCTGGTCTCAGCAGTAGCAACATGAGCCGAGACATGTTTCTGCCTCATCTGATTGCCCCCCAAAATAAGTGATATGTTTGTATTTAATTATCCTATCTAATAAAAGAGTAACATGCAAATTGACTGTACCTCCGCTACACCCACAAGCCATGCCCACCAGCCAATCAGGAGTAAGTATGCAAATTAACCCTTTGCACTTGCTTGCTTTTTTCTCGATTCCTTTATTCTACTCAGGATTTAATTTTTTAAATACTCCAGATTTTACAAAGTGCGGCAGTAGAATAAAAAACTGGAGTTTCTTTTCATACAAACTTATTTATTTGGATTTTTTTATATTTCAAATTATTGATACATTCAAAGAGTATAAAAAGAGCTGCTACCGATGCTAACCGTGTCGAGTCACACTTGACATCTGAGTGCAAAAGGTTAACCCAACCAAGATGGCTGCAGCCACGGAGCTGCAGCAAGCAGGAGGCTTGGGTTTCTCTGGCAATGGAGGAAGCCTAGCTTCCCTGCTGCCCTGGCCAGCCCAGGCCTACACTCAATGCTACAAAGTTTCAATTATAGAAGATAAATAAATCCCAACAAAAATGGCGGCAGCCATAGAGCTGGAGAGAGCAGGAGGCTTGAGTTGCCCCCGGCGATGGAGGAAGGCAAGCTCCTGCAGCCCTGGCCTGCCTTGGCCTCTGCTACAAAGTTTTAATTATAGAAGATAAAATAAATCCCAAGAAAAATGGCTGCGGCCACGGAGTGAGCAGGAGGCTTGGCTCCGCTCAAGGCTACAAAGTTTCAATTATAGAAGATAAATAAACCCCAGATCCCAGGGCCTCCACATGGGTCGCTGGTGGGTATGGCCAGCCTGTAAACCACCACAGGCCCCTCTCCCAGGCTGTCCCATGCCCCAAGGGAACCCCCACCCTGATCCGGGACTCCCTTCAGGGCAAAGCAGCCAGCCCCCACCCCTGCACCAGGCCTCTATCCTCCTATCTAATAAAAGAGTAATATGCAAATTGACCATCACTCCAACACACAAGATGGCTGCCCCCATGTGGTCAAAGATGGCTGCCCCCATGTGGACACAAGATGGCCACTACAAGATGGCCAACATGGGAGGGCAGTTGGAAGGATCTGGGCCTGCAAGGGAGGGCAGTTGGGGGTGATCAAACCTGCAGGGGAGGGCAGTTCGGGGTGACCAGGCTGGCAGAAGAGGGAAGTTGGGGGTGACTGGGCCTGCAGGGGAGGGCAGTTAAGGGTGACCAGGTCTGCAGGGGAGGGTAGTTAGGGGCAATCAGGCTGGTAGGGGAGTGGTTACGGGGTGATCAGGCTGGCAGGCAGAAGCAGTTAGGGGCAATCAGGAAGGCAGGCAGGCAAGCAGTTGGGAGCCAACAGTCCTGGATTGTGAGAGGGATGTCCGACTGCCCGTTTCGGCCCGATTCTACCTGGATCGGGCCTAAACGGGCAGTTGGACATCTCTTGGGGGGTCCCGGATTGGAGAGCGTGCAGGCTGGGCTGAGGGACACACCCCCCCGGTGCACGAATTTTGTGCACCGGGCCTCTAGTGTATTTTATAATATACAAGCATGTAATAATTTATGCAGTGCCTAAATTAGTATATGCTTATAAGGCTAAATCTGTAAAGTAAAATTCAAACCTATACTTTACAAATTTAGTTTTATAAACATGTACTAATTTAGGCATTGCACTGGTGACCATTTTAAAGTAACTTTGCTACTAAACACTGGAGGGGAGAAGTGGCCATTTAGATTCTTCTAGAGTTTTTTCAATTATGGTTTGGGTGGTGGTGAGAAAGTATAAGCTGATCATGGAAAGAATCTCAATGCATTAGACAAGTAGCAGAACAAGAAAAGATGGATGAGGTGATGCTCTTTTATATTGGATGGTGAAAAATAACCATGGTGATGTGAGGCAAGGTGAGTTTTAAAAGCAAAAAAAAATTAAAAAACCAGTGAATCCCAGGAGCTTCACCCGTGGAAGTTCTTTAGCCTGTAGATGCTGAGGACAGCGTGAGTAGAAGTCAGATTTGTCTTTTGGCCCAACTCTGAGGAGTGGCATGAGTCTGACTAAGCACTAAGCCAAAATTAGGATAGTGGAAAGAGAAAGCAGGGGAAAGGGGCATGAAGCACCAAGGAAGTAAACTAAACAGTTACCATAAGCACTCATGTGTACAAGTTTCCTGGTATTAGCATTTATTTATTTTTTTTAATCCTCACCCGAGGATATTTTTTCCATTGATTTTTAAGAGAGAGTGGAAGAAAGAGGGAAAGACAGAGAGAAACATCTATGTGAGAGAAACACATCGATTGGTTGCCTCCTGCACGCACACCAACCAGGGCCCAGGCCTGGAAGGAGCCTGCAACCAAGGTACATGCCCTTGACCAGAATCGAACCCAGGAACTTTCGGTCCACAGGCTGATGCTCTGTCCACTGAGCCAAATCAGGTAGGGTGGTACAAGTATTTAAAACACTCCTTTAAACTCTCAAAATATCCAAATATTTAGATATTTATAATTAATTTTAAGTCCCTCTAATTAAGTGCTTACATAATATTTGGTAAGAAAGTTTTGTTCTCTCATTAATAAGGAATACTTTGAAGTATTTTAGAACATTTTCTTATAAGTGATTTTAATTTCATTAAATTGTATTCAGATTCTGATTCTTATTTTTTTCCTTTTAACAGAACAATATTATATTTTCTAGTCTAAAACTTAACCTTCAAAGCTTTAGGTATATGAACCAGTCTGCTGAAATATTTTGAGATTTGTTTTCTTTGACTTGCTCATTCAAAACAATAAAGGTAGATATTAAAAATGTGATATCATGTTAAATCTGTGAACTTTGTAGTCAAAAAGAGTTAAGTTTTAATGACAGCCAGACAACTTACTACTTTTATGACATTTACCGAGTTACCTCTCTGAATCTTGCTGTCACTTTTGCCCCTTTATTAAACTCTTTCTCAAATTACTCACTTATGCTATTTCCATCTGGAAACCTGACTTTTTGTCTAAGTGACTATAATAAATTTTTAAAAGCTGCAAAAATTAATACCTTTTACTCTTATTCCTAGAAAAATACTAAATATTGTTTTTCTCTCCATTATATCTGTAAGATAGATTTAGAAAAAAACATATTATAAAAATCATGAATTTACATGTTATTGCATATTAACATTGCATGTAATGACTCCTGAGTCCATAGAAATAGTGACATTATTTGTTATTTGGAGCATATATCTTTGGTTGCTTTCATCAGTGATTCAAAAGTGTGTTTGTTCCTTCCTGGTTATGCTATGCATGTTGTATAGATTATTTATCCTAAGGGTGAACTAAGAGCATTAAAAAAGACCCATTTTGAAATTTCACTGAATTATTAAATTATAGTTGAATTATTGTGATAGCTGAACATGACTAAATTATTAACTAATAGCTAAGAGATGAATGGCTACTTTATTGGCTTAGGATCCACTGTGAAATCAAGTGATGTTTTTAATATAAAGACTATAATTTTAAAAAAAAAGAGCTTTTCATTTTATTTTTAAAATATATTTTATTGATTTCAGAGATAAAGGGAGAGGGAGAGACAGAAACATCAATGATGAGAGAGAATTATTGATCGGCTGCCTCTTGAACACCCCCCACTGGGGCTCAAGCCCACAACCCATGCATGTGCCCTGATTAGGAATTGCACCATGACCTCCTGATTCATAGGTCGACACTCAACCTCTGGGCCACACTGGCTGGGCTAGAAAAGGGCTTTTTTAATGATAACTTTACAACTCTTACTGCAGCTCTCCCCACTCCCACTAGTCTGGCTAGGTTTTCATTCTAATGCTTAAATTTCTATCTCTAAACTTAACCACTCTTAAGGACTCCAGATCAATGTAGCCACTCCCTACTCAGTTCCATCTGATTGACCCATAAGCAAGTCAGACTTTGAATATCATAGTAAAACTCCTTATATTACCTCCAAAATATGTTCTAATTATCATTAAAGGAGAACTCCATCTTTTCATTAGAAAATCCATTTCCACATCTTTTCAAAACACTAAATAATAAAACTTCTTTCCACTACCTTCCTTGCAACATACCCTTTGATGGTCTCTCTTTCCTAGATTTTCCCTACAGCTTCCTGACTGGCTCTTCTACTCCCAGCCAAGCCATCTTCTATCTCCTCTGAATGCAGCAATGACTTTTTGTGATAACATTTGAATCAGATCATGACACTGTTTTCCTCAAAGCCCTCCAATGGCTTCCCACCTCACTCCAGTAGAGGATGAACTTGATCTGATTTACATGATCTGCTCTCCTGTTAGCTTTCTGACCTTGGCTCCTATGATTCACTCACCATTACCACACTGACTTCTTTAATGTTTCTGAGTTTGTCAGGAATGCTTCCATGGTAGAACCTGTGCACATCCTATTCCTATGGCCAGGATTGCTCTTCCTCTGTAGATCCACATGGCTTGTTGCTTTACTCCTTCAGATATTCATTCACATCACTTCAATTTGCCCTTTATTAACCACCCTTATAAAAAAATTATGAACACTTTTCATTCTATTTACTATATTTATTTCTCTTTTATGTTTCCTTTTCATAGTCTTGATCACATCATCTTTTATCCTATATACTTTGCAAATACAATACTTTTATTTTTTAAAGCTTGTCCCTTTAAGAAAGTCCCGGTTTCTAAGATTCATGTTGGCAGGGATTATTATTTGATTACAATCATATTACCAATGTCTAGAAGGATGTTTGACACTTTCAGAAATTCAATAAATATGTTTTGAATGAATAAATGATTATAGAGCATCAGCAACAAAAATTTTAATAATAAAAAAATAACCTCAGATTTTCATGCTTAGTTCTAAGCCATTTGCTTTCTGTTTACAAGTCTACACTCTATGCCCTAAATTTTTATCAAAGCATATTAAATATTATCTCTTAAAGGTTTTGGTAACAGTATTCTTAAGCTGATAACATTATCATAGCTATTTAATTCTTGCCACTAATTATCAGTAAAAGCCTGGACCCACCTATTGGAAAAATGTAGGTCTGCCACAAATTCTGGTAATAAATTATCCACATTGGGTCTGTGTGTTTACAAGTAAGGGTATTTCATCTGCTTACATGTATAAGAATGTGCCTATCTTTGCTGGTTTTACTATATCAAAAATGCAATCATATAACTTGCAATACTTTGGTAAAACTCCTAGAAAAGAGTTTCCAGCTTTCCAATCAATACTGAAATTACAAAACCACATTGTTATTTTTAGTTTTTAAAGAAGTTCAGAAAATTTTCTTATTCAACATTAATACAGTAGTATTAATTATATAACAAGCTTTTTTTTTAACCAATGTTTTCTTAGAGAAAATATAGAGAATAATAACCCAATATGGCAATTAACAGTTATTGGTATGCTTACTTATTTATATAATTAATTTATTTAATATCATAAGTGTTGTATTCCATTAGTTTTCACAATTTATTTTTGATATTTAATGCTGCTATAATTTTAAAATTTGTTGTAAGAGTGCATACCAATACATTTCAAGTAGACATAAATTAAGAGATACTTTATGATGAGAAAATGTCATATGAGTACTTACCATTAGAACACAGTGAACATCCCAAGGTCAAATTCAATGCTATGTATTTATTCCATAGTACAAACACCAAAATGATGCAGAAATAGCTTTCTGCCTATCTTGAATAAGGAAGAGAATAAATGAGAATGGGGAGAGTTCTT